>NW_006921640.1:8311892-8327779 GCF_000298275.1 Orycteropus afer afer
TTTGATTTTTAGTCTATTTTTGTCTTTATCTCTCAGGTGTGTCTCTTGTAGGCAGCATATTGATGGGTTTTGTTTTCTTATCCAATCTGCAATTCTCCATCTCTTGAGTGGTGCATTTAATCCATTAACTTTCAGGGTAATTATTGATAAGTTTGAATTTGTTGCTGTCATTTTGTGACGTGTTTTTTTCATGGTGTCCCTTGTTTCTTTGGGCTCTGGGAATTTTGTGAACTTCAGTATTCACCCAAACCCTGATGAATCTTGGCTGTATAAGATGGACTCCCAGCCCCACCCCCACCATGTCCCACATGGAGAGCAGTGTACTGCCTAGGATCACAGAATTTTTCTTATCAGCGTATCAACTGATTAACTTAGGGAAGCATGAAAGACCAGAAGGTTAGTTCTGGGTGGCCTTGTTTAGTCAATAAGAAAAATTAATTATTATCTAATCTGGGAATGGCTAGGAAACCAGACCTCCTTGCCTAGGCCATGAACCATAAAAACCTTCTAAATCTTCCCTGGGTTGCACCTACTTTTTTCTCCCTCTCTCAATTTCCTGCAGGTAGGTTGTTGAGTGCATGGGGAGACAACATGGGACAGAAAAGTCTTCATCATTCTATAAAACTGCTGGTCATTGCATTTAAATCACTGATGGCCTGTTTGGGAGGGTTCATGCCTCTAAGTGGCTCTCCAACCTTTACCTAGATACCTAGCCATCCTTAACCTGGAACCTGAGGAGCCTATGAAAAGGTTCTGGACCTTGTGGTGAGTGGGATATGTCAGAAGTCATTAGGAGAAGATTGTTTGAGTCTTGAGACAACTGTATTTCTACTCCCCACCCACCCCTTTCCCTGAGCTGGTTTTTAGCTTCCCAATGTCTTGGTGAGGCAGTTGTCCCCCAGTGGTGATCCTCACAAGAGGTGTGCATGGACAGGACACATCCCCTTTCTCCAAGGCCTGGGCTCTGTCACTGTGCACCCATTTCTGCCTCCAGGTAAAGGAAGACTGGAAGTATGTTGCCATGGTAATCGATAGGATATTCCTTTGGTTGTTTATCATCGTTTGCGTCCTGGGAACCATCGGACTCTTTCTTCCTCCATTCTTGGCTGGAATGATCTGATTCCACATCCCTTGCATTGCCTCAAATGGGAGCACGACTGATCATCTTGAACTGCTTCTGCCTCCAGAGTAAGCCTTTGGGGTTAGCACCATCTGACTGCAGGTGCCTCTCCCTGAAGTCTCTGGACTGGCCCAATCATTGAAGACTTACAACAATTGATCTTGACATTATTGGAGTCAAAGCTAAGACTCCACTGAGAACCCTTTGTTTTGAATGCAGACTAGCTAGAAAAGGTGATAGTACTTGCTCTCCAGAAGCTTAGAAAATGGTGGTGAAGATGTGAGGCATTATAAGACACTAAGTAATGGGAGAGCCAAGCAGGGAGAAGCAGGCGAGGGGGAATGGGAGTAGGGGAAGAGAAGAAGAATGTGAACCATATTGGGAAGAGGGGAAGGTGTCTGGGGGTTGGGATGGAACTACTATGAACAAAGTGTTAGACTGAGGCATCAGGCTGAAGTGGGACTCTAGTGTGGGAAGCAGTGGGAGGGAAGGTTAGAGAGGCTGGTCAGAGTGGCTGTAAACCAGGCTGAGAAAGAAGTTGAGTTAATCCCATGTCTGGTGGGTTTAGAGCTGTGTAGTATAACAGTAGAGTGATAAGGGTTCTTCAGGAATGGGAAGGTGGTGAGGCAGGGCACTCGTGGGAGGTGGAGGTAGGTATGTGGACTGGAGGTGCAGAGCAGATCCTCCTGGACCTAGCAATGGATAGTTGGATGCAGGTAGCTGGACCATTCCATTCACCCTGGAATCAGCCCCCAGGCTTCTCCTCCCTCTACCCTCCCTTTCTCTGCTGCAACGTTGGCTGCCATTCAAGACTCAACTCAAATTCAGTACTTGTTAGCTCCTCCCTCCACAGGGCCCTAAGCCCTGTGGTTGTGTACTCCTTGAGGTCAGGGGCTATGCCACCCCCCCCATTTTGGGGCATCCTCAGTAGCAGCTAGCCAGCCCCCTGGGTGAGTGGTAGCTGGCACTCAGGACATTTATTCTGAGGGGCATGAGCTAGATTGCTTTTAGACACTGAGATGGCTGCGTGAACATAAAAACTGCAGGGCTGTTTGCCTTCTCAGCCTGCCTTCCTTCTCCTTCTTAAAGCCACCCACCCCCCCATCCTCGTTCTGACCCACTCAAAACTTCTCTGTGGAACTTGGTCTCCATTTTGTAATGGAACAATCAAGGCCTTTGGCTGAGTGTGGCTGCCAGGACAGAGCTGAGCAGCCGACTGATGCCAAGTTCTTCAGAAGGCATCTGGCCCCAGGGTAATGCCCTGAAGACAGTTTGGAGAACTCAGCAGGAAACCAGAGCCCATTTCCATATCCTCTAGTCTTTGGGATCCCCTCCTTCCAAATCCCCATGCACCTCTCCTTGGAAGGTACCTGTCAGTACCAGCGGAGACCAGCCTGACCCTGACACCCCAGCCCAAGACCCACCTCTCACCCCCTTCCCCACTCCCCTACCCTAGACTTCAGTGGCCCATTTTGGTTCCTCCCTCCTCCCTACTCATGTGAATGCAGCCTTTCAGCTTCTCCCTTCTCACTTACAGAGATCACTGGGCTCTCTGGTCCAGTCTTACCCTTCATCTCCTGGTGTGGTGGTGTTCACTAATGTTATTCATGTTCCCCATCCCTCTTGCATGTAAATAAAAAGATTAAATTAAATTAAATTAATCTCATTTAACTGTGTTCCTCTTCTCCAGCCATGCCCTCAGCACCATGAGCCCCTCTCAAGTACCTCCAAAATCTGATCACTTTGGTATCCACTGGGAGTGCCATTGGCATCCCTCATGTGGCTGTGGTGGGAACTGTCATGGATCCCCCTGGAAAGTGGCCCTTTGGTTAAGCGCCCCCGCTCCTCACCATCATGCAGAGGAAAAGGGCTCAAGCAAACTGGCCCTGACTCCACTACCCCAGCATCACCATATTCCACTGTCTGCCTACTTGGATGAGGCCCAACATCCACCCTTGACATGTACCCAACATGGGGCACAATTGATTTATGCAAGGTCATGGTTCAAGGTCAACATTCTTCTCCAAAGCGTGGCTCCAACAAACAACAAAAATCAATCAAACCACAAAGCAAATTGTACAATTTTAATTCAACCACAAGTCAAATAGAAAGGAGGTAAAAGAGTGTTCTACATAAACACGAGAGAAAGGAAGAGAATGGGTGAGAAAAGTGGAGAAAAAAGGAAAACGAGTAAGAAAAGAGGGAAGAAGAAGGGAGAGGAGGTGGAGAAAGTAAAGGAAGAAAGAGAAAAGAGGGAGAGAGGAAGAGAGGCAGATCATGGCCCAAAGTTCTGTTTTGGTGTCTGTCTCTTCCTAGTCTTCCCAAAACTTGGTTTGTTGACATAACACAGCATCCTGTGCCCAGCTCCCAAATAGCTTGTTCTTGGACCATCTCCCAGGTCCCCCCTCAGGAGGACACACAGCTGTCAGTCCAGACCAGACTCACATTAAATAAATTCCAATGTACACTGTACACAAAGGCCAGGTCCATCCCTTGCCTCACCAGCCACTGCCTCCTAAAAAAGCCCCTCCACAGCCCCCCTGAGCAGCAAGGGACCTCTGAAGGCCAAAGAGGAAGGAGAAAGAATAGCTTGATTCTCAAATCTGCCTGCCATGTCCATGCATAAAGCCACTGCAGCTGCTCCTGGCTCCACGATGACATTTGATGAGGTGCTCACACTCCAGGCCAGGCAGGTGTGAGGAAGGAGAGGCTGGGCAGCCACAGCTCTTCCTCTGAACCCTCTGCCATCCCCTGGCATCCACAGCCCAGGGTCCCCTGTGTCCAGCTGCAGCCCGAGTGGGGGAAAGGGTGGGGAGTGGGGGTCGTGCAAAGTGGCAAGGGAAGGACTCCCCTAGGCCTTCCCCCTGAGGAGACCCACATGACCAAAAGCAAGGCAAAGGCCAGGGGGATGGGGGGGTACACGACACCAGGAGGGGCAGATGACACAGGCAAGGTGACGTCCTCCATCACTCCACAGGTGGGCGGGCCAGGTTGGCCAGAACCTTGGCTTGGTCCACAGCATCGAGCAGGTTCTTGGCATCCACAGCCAAGGTGTGGGAAGCTGTGAGCATCTGCCTCTTGCACTCCTCACTCAGGGAGGTCACAGCATTCTGCTGGGCCAGCCGCATCTTGTTGATGAGCTCTGCCAGGTCCTTGTTCAGCAGTTTCTGGGTCCCCTCAATCTGTAAGGAGAGCAGGTGGGGGTGGCTAGGAACTAAGAAGGCTGCAAAGCCTAGTGTCCAGAAGAGGGTAACAACATGTGTCACTCTCAGCCAGTCTCAGGCTTTTTCCAAGGTGGTCAGAAGTTCCCTGTGCTGGAATTCAGGCCTCATGCAGGCTGGAACCCAGGACAGCAAGGACTGACAACAAAGCCTGGCCTGGACCCCACCTTGCTACCACCCCAGCCTGATCCAGCTGGACCAGCCCTCCTTTCACTGAAATCTCCCCACTTGCTGGCCCAACATTTGAGTGCATGGGCAAGGGTCAAGTATATGTATGCATGTGTTTAGCTGTCTACTGTCAACTCCAAGCGTGTCTGTTTTGTTTACTGCCCTATCCCCAGAATCTAACACACTATTGAGCACCTAGCAGGGGGTATTTATCAAATTAAATGAATGAATCACTCATTCATGAATGAATGGATGATCATTTCAAGGGTAACAAGCTCTCACAACAGACAGGGCTCCTCTGTGGGCCGCTGCTGCCACCATGAGGGAGGCCGGGAAATGGGCCCAAATCCTTCTCATTCAGTCTCTAGCAGCCACAGACAGTAGGGGTGTGGCTGGGGGTGGTGGATGCCTGTGCTCCATCACTGACTGCTGGTGAGTGGGTGGATGAAAGTGCAGCCAGGTGGGGTGTGAAAGGGCTTTCTTGGGAGACTATTCCTGGTTTTCAGGCACTTCAACATTAAAACACAGACAACCAATGAATCGACAGTGGCACCCTGTCAGTTTCCTGTGGTTGCTGTAACACATTACCATAGAATTAGTGGCTTAAACTAACCAAGATTTATTAACTTATAGTTCTGGAGGTCAGTAGTAGGAAATAAGTCTCATTAGGCTCAAGTCAGCTCTGCAGCTCTGGTGTTTAAGGTATTTGGCTGCTATCCAGAAGGTCAGTGGTTTGAACCCACTCGCTGCTCCACAGAAACTGAGGCAGTCTGCTTCCATAAAGATTTACAGCCTTGCAAACCCAGAGGGTGTTTCTCTGAGTTGGAATTGACTCAATGGCAGTGAGTGAGTAAGGCTAAAGTCGAGGCTATGTTCCTTCTGGAGGCTCTAGGAGAGAGTCTGTTCCTTGCCTTGTCCAGTGTCTAGAGGCCACCTGCATTCCTTAGCTCATGGCTCCCTTTCAGCAATGGCATCACTTGGACCTCTGCTCTGTCTTTACATGACCTTCTCTGACTCTGACCCTTCTGACTGCCCCTAACAAGGATTGTTCTGATGACACTGGGCCCACCCAGATAGTCCAGGATAACCTCTCATCTCAAGGTCCTTAACTTAATCACATCTGCAAAGTCCCTTCTGCCATGTAAGGTAACATATGCACAGATTCTGGGGATTAGAAGATGGATATCTTTGGGGGCCATTATTCTGCCCAGCAAGGCACAATCTCCATATTGAGCACTAACTTATTAGGGATGTTTCCCATTTTGGTTTTGGGTGACAGTGTGTTTGTTTCTCATTTCAGTAAGGAAAATTGGATTAAATGATCAATATAGAAACTGGAAGGTCTATTTCAATTACATAGTCACTTTAACCTCTAGTACAGAAGGTGACTATGTAAAAGATAAAAAGGGAGAATAAGAGGAAGGTGTGTCCTCCTCGCCATATCCTCACTCAATACAAACTCATTGTAATGGACCATGGCCCCATCTATCCAGAAAGCAGAACTAGATGGGGTACAGTTACCACTACTGACTGTTCTGACCAGGGACACAATAGATGGTCCCAGATAGAAAGGGAGAAAATTGTAGAACAAAACTCTTAATTCTTCTTATTCTTCTTCTTTTTTAAAAGGCCAGACTTACTGTACTTGTACTGGCTAGAGGTTCCCCTGAGACTTTAGCCCTGACATCCCTTTAGACTTTGAACTGAAACTACTCCTGAGGTCACCTTTCAGCTAAATAACAGATTGACTCAAAAAATTAACAATATCACACACGAGTACTGTGTTCCTTATTAAAAAAACAAAAACAAAAACAAAAAAACCTCTATGAGATCAAATGGTCAACATTTACCCTAAAGCACACATGAGAAGGGCAGAGGGGGCAGGGAAGCTGGATTCATGGATGCAGAACCAGAATGGAAATATGGAGAAGACTGGCACAATGTGGAAAATGTAACCAATGTCATTGTATAGAAGTTGTTAAATAGGAACACAAAATATTAAAAACAAAACAAAACTCAGTGCAGTTGTCTTGACACCTGAACAGGAAATTCACCCAGGAAACTACCCAGGCCTTTAGCTGCCCTCTCAGCTCTCTGGTGGTCACTGATCAAACATGTGCAGAGCTGCCTGAGGGGGCTCAGCAGGCAGAAATGAGGCTGCCCAGAATGGCCCTGTGAGCCAGGGACAGGTGCAGGTGAGGGGAGAAATGGAGGCTTATTTAAGACACCATCTGGGACAAGGACACTTACCTCCGTTCGTGAAGATGAAGGCAAGGAAGGCAGGAGATCATCCACACTCCCAATGAGCTTCCGCAGTGTGAGCCCCACATTCTGGGGAGACAGAAGGAGCAGGGAGACTGTCACCTGTGTTTTGATAAAACTATGTTTCCCTTGGAATGGTCCCTGTCTTCAGAGGCTACCTGGAACTAAATTCCCTTTGACCACCTTGCTCTAATGAGGATCTTCCTGGGAAAGGCACCTGCTGGGGTTGCAGACAAGGAAGCTCAGCCCTCACCCCTCCTTCTAGGGTTAGGAAGGGCAGCCTCCACCTCCCCTGTCCCCACTTCAGGCCTCCAGCTCTTGCCTTCACCACAACCACATAGCCCTCAGGAGGCAGCTGACAGAGCTCATTCTTAAGGTTCAGCACAGCCCGCACCAGCTCCATGACATTGAAGTACACCAGGTCATCAGTCCTGTCCAGGTTAGCTGTGGGCTGGATAGACTGAGGGGAAAGAAGCAGATGGCAGAGGGATGAGTCAGGAGATGCTATGATTCTTCCCTGGGCAGGCACTATAAGTGCCCGCTCAGCCACCAACCCAATTTCAAAAGCCTCTTGTCTGGAATAATAGTGCCCTGTCCTGGGGATGCATGCCTCCTCCCTCCTTTCTGTTTCCAGGGTAGTGGTCTCAGCCCTGATTTCTGAGGCTGGGAGCTTCAAAACACTTCACAACAGACCAACTGAGTCATTTCCTAGGCATGGGGCCCAGGTAGTTTTCAGAGCTTCTCAAATGATTCTAACAGGCAGCCAAGGTTGAGAATCACTGTTTGAAAGAGAAAAAAACTGGCACCCCAGGCTACTATAAGGACTATGGGGAGCTGAAAGCCAACAGGGAAGGCTCTAAGAGAGAAAAGAGGCCTATATTTTGGGTCCATAGGGCTTGACCAATGAGTTTTCCTTTAGGTTTGTGAGGAGGCATGGTTCTTCTCTCTTTTTCTTGAATTTGCTATATGGCCTTGTTGTTGTTGTTGTTGTTAGGTGCCATTGAGTCATCTCTGACTCATAGAAACCCTATGCACAGCAGAATGAAACACTGCCCAGTCCCGTGCCAGCCTCATGATCCTTGCTATATCTGAGCCCATTGTTGCAGCCACTGTGTCAATCCATCTTGCTGAGGGCCTTCCCCTTTTTCATTGACCCTCCACTTTACCAAGCATAATATCCTTCTCCAAGGAATGGTCCATTATGACAACATGACCAAAGTAGGTGAGACGAAGTCTGGCCATTCTCGCTTCCAAGGAGCATTCTGCTGCACTTCTTCCAGGACAGATCTGTTAGTCCTTTTAGCAGTCCATGGTAGTCTTAGCATTCTTCTCCAGCACCACAACTCAAAAGCATCAACTCTTCTTCCATCTTCCTTAGTCATTGTCCAGCTCTCACACGCATAAGAGGCGATTGAAAATACCATGGCTTGAGTTAGGTGCATCTTAGTCTTCAAGGAGACATCTTTGCTCTTCATCACTTGAAAGAAGTCTTTTGCAGCAGATTTGTCCAATGCAATACATCATCTGATGCCTTGACTACTTCTTCCATCAGTGCTGATTGTAGATCCAAGTAATACGAAGTCCTTGACAACTTCAATCTTTTCTCCATCCATCGTGAAGTTGTTTATCAGTCCAGTTGTGAGGATTTTTGTTTTCTTTATATTTACATGTAATTGATACTGCAGACTGTAGTCTTCAATCTTCATCAGTAAGTGTTTCAAGTCATCCTTATTTTCAGCAAGCAAAGTTGTGTCATCTGCATATCACAGGTTGTTAATGAGTCTTTCTCCAATCCTGATGTCACATTGTTCTTTATATAATCCAGGTCCTTGGATTATTTGCTCAGCATACAAGTTGAGTAATTATGGTGAAAGGATACAACCCTGGAACACTCCCTTCTTGATTTTAAACCACACCGTATCACCTTGTTCTGTTTGAGCGACAGCCTCCTGATCTATGTACACATTCCTCATGAGTACAATCAAGTGTTCTGGAATTCCCATTCTTCTCAATGTTATCCATAATTTATTATGATCTACACAATTGAATGCTTTTGCATAGTCAATAAAATATAAGTAAATATCTTTCTGGCATCCCTGGCTTCCAGCTAAGATCCATCTGACATCAATCAGATGTTCCACGTCCTCTTCTGAATCCAGCTTGCATTTCTGGAAGCTCTCTGTCAATATACTGCTGCAACCATTTTTGAATTATCTTCAGTAAGATCTTACTTGCATGTGATATTAATGATATTGTTTGATAATTTCCACATTCTGTGGCTGTTTTGGTTACCTAGTGCCACTCTGACAAGAATATACAACAAATGGGATGGCTTTCACAAACAGGAGTTTATTCTCTTACAGTTTGGGAGGCTAGAAGTCCAAGTTCAAAGTACCTGGCTCTAGGGGCTGTGTATAAGCCCTTCAAACTTGGACTTCAACTCAGCCTCTTGCTTCCAGCTTACTGAAGCTAGAGGCATCTCTTCACTCAGGAGCTGCTGGCTGCTGAGGCTAACAAGCCCAAGGTCAACAAGTAAAATGGCACAGTCCTGATTTTACCACATGGCAGGCCATTAATTCAAGTCCACTGAAAGTCCCAAGGTCGGCAGAGCATGGCAGGCTGCTGAACAACAACAGCACCACACACAGGGTTCAAGAGTGCCATAAGCTAGAGACCATTCCCAAAGCTGTTTCTTCTATATGGAAAGCAGACCATATACCCAAAGCAGCTACAACTGCTCCAATAGATTCCACCATGGAGTTAATTACTAATCTCACCATGAGGAATAACTATGTTCAGCTGCCCAGCCACTCAACCAGGCTCAGCCAAGTTGACACACAAATATAACCACCACAGTGGCATCACCTTTCTTTGGAATGGGTGCAAATAAGGATCTCTTCCAATCAGTTGGCCAGGTAGCTGTCTTCCAAATCACTTGGCATAGCTGAGTAAGGTCTCCAGTGCGGCATCTGTTTGTTGAAACATCTCAGTGGGTATTCCATCAATTATTGGAGCCTTGTTCTTCACCAATTCCTTCAGTGCACCTTCAACTTCTTCCTGAAATTGAAATACTATTGGTTCTTGTTCATATGCCACCATCTGAAATGGATGAACATCGACCAATTCTCTTTGGTACAGTGACTCTGTGTATTCCTTCATCTTCCTTTGATGTTTCCTGCATCATTTTATATTTTGCCATAGAATATTTCAGTATTGCAAGTAAAGGCTTACATTTTTTCTTCAGTTCTTTCAGCTTGAGAAATGCCAAGCATGTTCTTCTCCTTTAGTTTTCTAACTCCACGTCTTTGCACATTTCATTATAGTAATTGACTTTGTCTTCTCAAGCTGCTCTTTGAAATCTTTTGTTCAGCTCTTTTATCTTGTCATTTCTTCCATTTGCTTTAGCTACTTTCTGCTCAAGGGCAAGTTTCAGAGTTTCTTTTGACATCCATTTTGGTCTTTTATTCCTTTCTTGTCTTTTTAACGACCTCTTGCTTTCTTCATGGATGATGTTCTTGATGTCATCCTACAATTCCTCTGGTTTTTGATCACTGGTGTTCAATACATCAAATCTATTGTTTAGATGGTTTCTAAATCCAGGAGTGATATCTCCTATTTTGGCTCTTATGGATTTAATTGTCTTCAACTTCAACTTGAACGTGCATATGAGGAGTTGATGGTCTGTTTCACAATCAGCTCCTGGCTTTGTTTTGGCTAAAGATATTGAACTTCTCCATTGCCTCTTGCCACAGATGCAGTCAATCTGATTCCTGTGTATCCCATCTGGTGAAGTCCATGTGTATAGCCATCGTTTATGTTGTTGAAAAAAGGTGTTTGCAATGAATAAGTCATTGGTCTTCCAAGATTCTATCATGAGATCTCCAGTGTTATTTCTATCACCAAAGCTTTAGGCAAGGCATTTCCCTTCTTTGAGCCTCATCTGTAGAATGCAAACAGTGGACTAGATTATATATGAGGTCCTTTTAAGTTTGAGCAGCTCATGGCCTCTAGGCTGGTGGAGCCCTGACTCAGAGTAGTTACCAGCTTCTGCAAAGCCCTTCACGTACCTGTGCGCCCAGCCGTGGTGGCTTCTGTGGAGGCCCTGTGAACTCCGCTGCAACAAGGAAGGAAAGTGAATAGGCTAGCTCTCATCACCCAGGCCCTTCCTTTCTTATGTTCTGATCACCAAGGGAAACTTCTCTCTATGACCAGGAGGCTCCTGGGAAATGAAACTTGAATTCCAGGAAGACAGCAGGAAAATAAACCTGTAGTCAAATTAAAGTACCAGCAAGACATCCTTTGGTCTCTCTGGTTCTTCTACAGGCAGAGATAACACTACCGTCCATTTAATGGAATGAGAAAACCAGAGCCATGGTAGGGACCCTGGAGGCCATATGCCTGGGCTCAAATCTGAGCTCTGCTAATAACTAGATATGTGACATTGGGCAAGTTATTTAACTTCCTTGTGCCTCAGTTTAGTCCTTTGTAAAATGGGGATAATAATAAACTGTACCTATCTCATAGAATTGCTGTCAGGATTAAATTAGTTAATATTTGTAAATCACTTAGGCTTGTACTACTGGCTTGTGTTAAGTTCTCTATGCCTAGTATTGTCATCATTGTCATCATCAGACAACAACTAGGTCTTTCTAGCCCTAGCCCTGCGCCCCGCCCCCCAGCCCCAGGATCTTATCATCAGCAGAGGCTTCTGGAGAGACCCCTGTGGGCTCAGCTGTCCCCTCCTTTCTCTCTTCCATCCCTCAGGCCTAAAGAAGGTGAGTAGGAACTGGGAGAGGCAGGATGTTGTTGTTAGTTGCCATGGAGTCAATTCCGACTCCTGATTCCCTGCGACCCCATCCAAAACCACCAGCAACTCCTGGGAAGGAAGATTGGCAATGCTGCCTCAGAAACCCAAGGAGGGGTCACTGTGAGTCAAATCCAACTCCACAGCAGTGAGTTTGGGTTTTTTTTTTTTTTTTTTTTTGGCAATCCCATATGTGCAGATTTGAACTGCTCCATAGGATTTCAAGTCTGTGACCTATCAGAAGCATATCCCCAGGCCTGTCTTATGATTTGCCTCTGGGTGGGTTTGAACTTCCAACCTTTTGGCTAGTAGTTGAGGGTTGTTTTCACCACTGAGAGGCATGGTAGGGCTACTTTATTATCCATTAAATGCTTTGTGCAAAAAGAGCCTCCAATAGACTGAGTGGGAAACAGGAAGGAAGAAAGAATCACCAATTCCTCAAAATATATACAAGTAAGAGATAAACTAGGAAGAGGACTGAGAACTCAGGCAACAGAAAGAGATGAGGAAAGCTGCTAGGCAGGAAGAGAACAGTGCAAACAGATGGAGCAGAGGGGTGGATAACAACTCAACAATGGGCCCTCATCACATGCTGAATTAAAATAAGCCAGACGTTTCTTAAAATTACAAACACACTTTGCTACTTTCTGCAACAGACAATGAACAAGGAGAGTGAGTGGCTCAACACAAGATGCTAAGTGGAAACTCCTATCAAAAGGAAGGGCGTGAACACTTACTGTAGCCAGCCTCCTTCTCTGGGGTCTGAAAGGAAGGAAAGAAATAACATGTTGTTAATGCTGCTCTGAGGACACATGACTTCCCCTCTTTAATTACCCCTGCCCTCTCAATTGTGTATTTAGACATCACAGCCTCAGAGGGGAGCTCTGGGAAGCTCCTGACCAAAAGTGACCTAGGAGAGTGATTCTGAGAGGCTGAAGGGCCCTCGGCACAGCATAGCAGCACTAAGGGTATAGACCACATGAGACTCAGGAAACAAGCCACTTGGAGATCAGAGTAAAGGGAAAAGACATGCTTGCATTATAAAATTTGAAAAGATAATAAAGGAGCTAGAGCTGGGGAGTTCCATCATTTAAACAAACTGAAGCCTGACCTCCAAGGAAGAGACCTCTCCTGGTGACTTACCAATGGGGACTTGTCATTCATGTAAACCATGGGGTCCTGCAAAAGAGAAGCAAAAGCAAAGGACTTAGAACTCTAGAGCTAAAAAAGCTAAGAATGCAGAGAGAATTTTATGCAGCTATAAAGAAAAAAGGAGTCTTGATGTGTGCCACAACATGGATGAACACTGAAAAAATTATATTGAGTGAAATAAGTCAGTCAACAAAAAGACAAATACCTTATGATCTCAGTAATATAAAATAAATAAGCAAATATATAGAAGCCAAAGATTATTAATGGTTACTGAGGGATTGAAGAGTGGCAAGGGGAGTTTTTGTTTGCGGGGCATTGAGTTTATGTTAATGGTAGTGGAATATTTTGGAAAAGGATAGGGAGAATGGTGGCACAACAAGAAAAATGGAATCAATGCCACTAAATTGTAAGTGTGGGAGCTGTTGTATTGGCAAAAGTGTTGGTTTGCATATTTTTACCACAATAGAGTGAAAAACAAAAGAACGCACTGAGTACATTCACTCTAGTCAGTTTGGAAGGTGAAAGAAAACACAAATTGACATGAAAACATGGAAATCCCTTCCAAGCAAACATTTTTTTTATCAAAATAGGTTCACCACAGCTGCAGAGAGGGGTCCATCCCCACCTACAGGTCAGCAGCTGCTCACCAAGGATTTCTCCTCCTGCCTCAGCCACTGGTAATCTTCCACCATCTGCTTCTGCTGCTTTTCCATCATCTGACGCATCTTGACCCTCTCAGCCTCCCATAGCTGCTGGGCCTCTTCTCGGCTGCTGGGTCTGATGAAGTCTTCCTCCTGCGAGGGCAGCAGAAAGAAAGGAGAGGACACAATGAGAGCAGTCCTCAGACTCAGAGAAGGGACAGTCCTCTGAAGAGCCTTGCTGGAGCCACAGCCTTGGTGTTGCAAACTGCATTTTTCTTGTCAGGTTGCTGTCAAATTCATAGCCGTGCATGGAAAGACGCAGCCTCAAGCATGTACCTATGGTGCAATCTGATGCCAAGCTTAAGGATACATTACTTAACATGCACTGCATTCAAACTGTTCACATGACCCATTAATGAAATCTTATTTTTAAATTATTTTCTTAATATCATTTTCTCAGTTGGCATTTGTGATGCTTACTATCACTCAATAACGTTAGGAATGCAAAGCCAGCCCTTTGGAAACCCTCTGGCACTCATTTCCACCTAAGCACCATGGTGGCAATTCTAGAAGTGGTACAGTCTCTAGCCCTACAGTATGCAGACCAGCCCCACATAACTGTCCATGGCTGAGCAGAAACTAATAGAAGGAGCAACAGCATGCACCCATCTAATCATGCTTTTATTATTATTATTATTATCAAATGTACTCTTATTAAGATAATAATAAAAATAATTGCCATCAAGTGGATTCTGACTTATGGCAACCCCACATGGGTCAAAGTAAAATTGTGCTCCATAGAGTTTTCAATGGCTAATTTTTCAGAAGTAGACTGCCAGGCCTTTCTTCTGAGGTGTCTGTGGGTAGTGTCAAACTACTATCTTTTTGGTTAGCATCCAAGCACATTGACCATTTAAACCACCCAAGAACTATTAAGATAATAACATAGGTTATCCCAAAGGGCAAAATAAATGCATAAGCTAAGAAATAAAATGAAGAAAAAAAATTAAGAAATACACATCTATAGATTGGTGATCTATGCTTCTTCTCACTAGCTTTATTAATCTAACCCTTGTTTTAACTCATCTACGTGGCACTTCAGACTTATTCATAGTTTTACCTGCTATTTCTTAAACAGAAGGCATTGTCTATGTTCTTATTCTTTCTTATCCCTCAGTGTTCCCCAGGATTAACTTGCATATCATCTGCTCAAGTCCCTCTAAACTGTTTTGCTTTTTCTGCTGCACATGATCACCTTGGCTTCCTGAACTCATGGTGGAAGAGTGTTACTGGCATCACCCTAATTTCATAAAATCCCAAGGTTGCCTTTTTGGGGGCAGAACTCTTATGTGATATGTAGGCCTGTGGGTCCCTCAGTTCCCTTCCTGTGAAGCACCAAGTTTACATACAAGTCATTTCCAAAAAATGTTAAAAACAACAAAAATGATTCTCTATCTACTTTAGTAAGCCATAATCTCTGCCTAGCCTCTTAAAAGATTTTCCCTCCTAAACCCTCAAAAACACACTTGAAGGTAACAACACAGTTTAAGAATAGTCACATAGAGATTTCTCCTAGTGCTTATTTAGCTTAAATCACTACTAATCTCAGGTTCGAAGAATACTTTTCCCCACAAATTTGATTTCTTGCTGAAATGTTCTTTGTTCATTAATTTATTCAACAGCCATTTATTAAGCAACCACTATGTGGCAGGCACAGGACTAGCTGTTGAGAGGATGGAATGCTAATATATGTGTCTCTGTTCTTATGGAGCTAAGTAAACATTATCTAGGACCAGGGATTCTCAATCTCAATGCTATTGACATATTAGGCCAAATAAGTCTTTATTGTGTGTGGGGGGGCTGTCCTGTACATTGCAGGATGCTTAGCAGCAACCCTGTCACATCTTCCCCCACATATGTGTAACAAAAATGCCTTCAGATATTGCCAGTTGTCCCCTGGTGGCAAAAATTTATTTCACAAAGGCTGATGCTTCAAAATGAAGGAATTTGAAGGCTATACATTTCATCAGCTAAATGTCAATACAATGATATGGCTTCCCCAGGCTATTAGGACCTAAGTTTCAGAAGTTCTGAGTATGAAGTTAGAAAAATCCAGGTGTAAGAAAAATGTATGGACTGAGGAAGATGAGGGTAAACACTGGCAAGATGAGTTACTAGAGTTAAGAAAACACTATGTAGTTTTGTAAGTACTAAAAGAAGATTCTCACTACTAAAATGAATACTATGCCTGCTGGGTACACAAGGTGTGCTTTACCTTCCTCAGTATCTCTCTAGCTGCTAGTGGACTTGATAGCTGTCTGCTAATGGATATACAGTAAAGTATGTGCCTTAGGGAGAGATGACTTCCTTCTGAAGAAACCTAGAACTCTGTTAAGCTATCTTAGTGTAAAAGAGGAAGGGCTGTTCTTGGTGACAGTCTCTAGCCTGCTCTGAACAGGGGCAATAAATGATCTCTTCTGCCCTCAGAGGGCCCTCTACTTTTTCTTTTTTTTTTTTTT
>NW_006921640.1:8328855-8357527 GCF_000298275.1 Orycteropus afer afer
ATTTGGCCTGGAGATCTTGGATTCGTCATTCTTTGGAGTCAACAGCCGGTGTACTGCCTGCCAGCCTTGAGCTCCTCAGTCCCTGCAGTTGCAAGAGCCAGGAAAAGCCTCCAGCTTGACATTTGCTCCAGGAACTTTGGACTTGCCAGCTTCTATAAGTGTGTGAGCCATTTTCCTAAGATAAATTTCTCTCTATATATACATATATATAAGCTTTACTGTTTTTTGTTTCTCTAGAGAACCCAGTCTAACACATCATCTCGCCAACTATTTTAGCATATATTGTAACATTTGTCTCTATGTCTTCCAAGTTCATAATAAAACTCAATGAGAAAAATGAGATTTAAAAAATGATTCTCTATAAGATTTACTTTGCTGAGATATACATTGGGTATTCTTACTAGGCAGTAATACTTACGTTGCTGGCCACTCTTAAAAGGAGCCAGGTACTGTTGAGTTTAGAAAGGACTCTCACAAGCCGTGACACCTTCTGTAATTTGGCTACAATTCATCCTGCCAGCCTTATTTCTACCTCCACATGTACCTTTCCTTATTCCAACTGAAAGCACTCACACTTGCCCTGTTTTTCCTCCACTAAATCTTAGCTCATACTGATACCTCTGCCTCTTCCATCCCCTGCATCCCAATTTCTTCTTGTCCAAATCTTTCCCATCCTTCAGGACTCAGATGAAGGATGGGAAAGATTTGGACAATCTGGAGGGAGTTGGTCTGGTCTCTGAACTTCCACCGCATGTTGCTGTATCTCCACATGACACTCATAGCTTTTGGCTTGTGTTACAGGTGCTTGCCAGTGATCTGCTCCTGCTAGCAGACTGTAAGCAACTTGAAGCCCAAACCAAAACCAAACTCACTACAATCGAATCGATTCTGACTCATAGTGACCACTACTGGGTTTCCGAGGCAGTAAATCTTTACAGCAGTAGATTGCCCAGCCTTCCTTCTGCGGAGTGGCTGGTGGGTTTGAACCACCAACCTTCTGGTTAGGAGTCAAATGCCTTAGGTACTACACCATCAGAATGTTTTGTTCTCCCTTCAGCATCTAGGACAGCACCTTGCAAGCACTAGTGCACACTGTACTATATAGTTAGCTGAATTTCATTATTCTTTTTATCTCAATCATGAGATATTGAAGAGACAGATTGCTGCCTTCCTGACTATCATGGCATGCTACAGACTCTCAGATGAGTCAGGTTGTAGGGTCAGCTGGCAGAAAAATTGTTTTTGTGGGAAAACCATCTCTGAATTTTTATGTTAAATGCTTTCAAATGCTTTGCAGGGGGCCAATTATACCTTTTCAGCATTCTATCTGGAAGAGGCTTTCTTCCTTTTTCTGATATGTGTCATACAAATGGAGGTTATATTTTTAATGTTTTTGTTTTGGTTATTTAAAGAAACACTTGTTATGTTCTTTTAGACTGACTCCCTTTATGGCAAGAACTTCTAAACTCTTGACACAAAAGGTCTTTTTCCTGCTGCACAATCTGTCTTTATGGGACTGAACAAAGTCTTCCCAGTGAAGTGGAGCATACACAAAGGCAAGGCCACCCCTCAAATGTGCACATTCACTTCTTTCTAAAAAAAAACATGTTTTTAAGCAAAACTCACTAAAACTTAATTAATTTGAATAAAGGGTCAAGGGTAGGAGGGTGGAGGAACTGAATATTACCTAAATGATAGTGTATGCTTAAAAATTCAGTTTCATTATTGCTAAGTATATGCTAAGATATAAAATTGGTTAAAGTAATACAAAAGAGGAAATGAGGTAGGCTAGGGAAATTTTACTTTACAATATTCTTCATGGCTAGATTCCTTATTACCTTACTCATTTAAAAAATCTTACTAAATTAAGAATACTGGGGCAGAAGTATACCAACATACTTTCCCAAGTTTTCCAAATCTATTATAATAAACATATATTAATTAAAAAAAATTTAGGGTCATGTATTGTTAGCTGTTGTGGAGTCAGCCCCAGCTTCATGGAGACACCACGCACAATGGAACAAAAGCTGCTAGTCCTGCCCTAAAGTGTCATGCATTTATATAGAATTAGAGCTAAAATAACATGGGTTTTAGTCTGTTTTGTCCGCCATCAAGACTTAGTTAAGTCCTGTACATCAAACTGAAAGTGTTCTGGCAACCGACCACCACAAGGGGCCATCTGTATTGAAGATGGGTGGTGGCAAGTAGGTGTCTGGCTATATGCAAAGGCAGTTCTTTTTATAAGACCTGAAAATCAGAAATTATTTCACCAAACACTTAGAGTTTCTTTGATGACAAAGAGGTGACTAGGGAGGGTTCTCTCCTCCTGGGTTGGCTTAGCTTCTGCTCTAGCCAGTTAATGAACTTGCATCCACACTAGCCCCTAAGCTCCTTCCCCTATAGCAACAATTTTTACAAAAGCAGCAGAAGTGGCAGCCACAAAAAGCCCTTCCTTCAACTGAGGAGAGACTTAGCAACCAAAGCAATGAAGCAAGAAGGGGGCAGAACATGGCAGAGACTTCAGAATCTTTAATTCTCCAGCACCATCACACTTGGCTATCTCCTGCCTGCGAGCCCCATGCTATTGTGTACTAGTCAATCCCCAGGGGTCAGGAAAGGGACACATGTTACATCAGTTCCCACATCATGAGAGTATGGACAAGGGCAGGTCCAGATATTTTCAAATGAAAAGGCATTCCAGATTCACTTGGTGGCTTGCCTGGCACCTGGCAGCGTGGAGGGCAACTCCTGAGCCTGAGGACAAAGGGTTCCCAGTATCCCACGTCACCACCCCTCCAGCAACCTCCTCAGCACAGGCTGGGATCCAGCATGCAGAGCCCTCTTACCCGCATGCTGTGGCGCTTGAAGACATTGTGCCGGTGGAGAGGTGGGGTGTGCAGCGAGTTTACAGGAGATGGATACTCCATAGGGCTGGTAAGCGTAGGTGAGCTGGCACACAGACCCTCGGGTACCTATTCAGGAGAAGCAGAGAAGCACAAGGCACAGGGACAAGGCAAGAAAGTGGACAATTAGCTGCTACAAACACATGCACAGAGATGACACACAAGCAACTTGGTTAGGGGGATACAGCGCTACTCTGGAGAAGGACTTGCTTTCCAGGAGCATGGTGTGAGTATTTCATCAGCCCTGTCTGAGAGACATGGTGGAGAAATGTACACAGCTCTGGGCTGCAGTCAACACAGCCACTGTGTCCTCTCATTCATCTAACATTTCTCCCCATGATGCTCAGCATACACCAGGGACTCTGTGTGTTATTGATCTACTGTCAATAGTGAAAATGTCTCTTCCCTCAGGAGTCTTTGGAATAGAGTTAAATTTCATAGTCATGTTACAAATTGATAGCCTGTGTATGTGTGTGTGTGTGTGTATACACATACACACATATTTATATGCAGTTACATATATTCATGTGCGTGCATGAATATGTATGGGCCTGTGTATATATATCTATACAAATAAGCAAATAAATAAATTAAAATCACTGTTATAAATAACAGTTTACATTTCTTTTTAAGGCTATTGTTTTTATCTTCTGAATCAAGGTTTTTTCTTTATGTGAAGATTTATCTGCTAGATCTTGGCTGGGCTTGCTTGGATACTGGGGTATATGACCATGTAGTGGTGCTTTCTGCAAGGAGCACCAAACAAACAGGCATTGTTTCTGTTGGTTGGGATGCTCCATTTTCAAGCAGTGACTCTGAGCTGGCAAATATAAGAGAGGAAAAGAGAGGAGCTTGGTTATCCATGATCTAGATGCAAGAGAGACACAGGACAAAGATATTCTGCAACAAGAACATCCAGCCTTGGTATGATGGAGGTGGGAGGAAAGCTCAGATGGGACCCCTCTTCACTGGCCATGCAGATTCAGGGCAGGAGCCTCTGTGTGGAACTCCAGGGAACAATTCCATGCTCTGGAGAACATTAACTAT
Organism: Orycteropus afer afer; assembly: GCF_000298275.1. Taxonomy (NCBI): domain Eukaryota; kingdom Metazoa; phylum Chordata; class Mammalia; order Tubulidentata; family Orycteropodidae; genus Orycteropus; species Orycteropus afer. The sequence goes on from NW_006921640.1 coordinate 8,332,806, forward strand.
CCCCAAGTCCCTGGGAGTCCTTCTCACAGGACTCTGCTCAGGGCAGGGACCCAGGGAAGCCTTGTACATGGAGACTTAAGCTGTAGGCAGGCACAAGAAGCAGCAGACACTGTGGACATTCTCTGAGAAGCTGATGGGCTGGGCTTAAGGCAAGTCTTCATAGACAAGGACAGCCTGGTAGAAATCCATTTTTACTCTTGCTCTTGGGTACTCTGAGTTCAAATTCCCCAGTGGGAGATTGTCGCTCTTCAAAGGCACAAGAATGGCATTTTGTGATGACCTAGATGAAGAATGGACGAGAACTTTCCCATCCCTTTGGTTATATATGTACCTGGAATTGCAGTTTGGGAGCCAGAAGGTTGGTTTGTGGAGGGGGCCTGTACTTGGGCCGGCTAGGCTGCAGAGAGAAAACAGGTATGTCAGTCATCCCTCCATGTGATGCTTCTCCTTTCTGAGTGAGAATAACTCATGTAGGGCATATCAGGTTGGATCCAGGTCAGGGTTGTTCAGAATGAAGACGAGATGACAGACAAAGTTGTTATTTAAATCACGTTGCATCCACTTATGAAGCACCAATTATGTGCAGAATGACAGGAAGATACAAAGAGGCTAACCTCTTTGTCCTCCTGAGGTTAAGGACCTCTCTCTCCCCCTGTGTAACCTAGCTATACATCGAGCACCTACCAAATAAGCAATGAAGAGCTACAGGAATTCAGAGGTAGGAGGTCACTGAGGGGTCAGGCAATCACAAAAGCTTCATGGAGGAGATAAAAATTGAGCTGGGCCCTGAGGGAAGGGCCAGGGCATGTCCTACCTAGGGGGATGGTGAGAAAAGGCATATTGGGCATGGCCCTCAAAACCTAACCATATAATGGTGTTGCAGCCAGGCACTGGCACCTGAGCCCAAGAATGTCATAGAAGGCATGAAACACAGACTGTACCTAAGCAGCCCAAGGATACTCTCTGATCATGTGTCCTCAGGGGAATCTAATGTGCCTGAAAAAAAAATCTAAAAAGAAAACTGCTCTAGCCTCTTAAGGGAAACTTTTCCAGGATGATTTCCTGACTCAGCTTTCACACAAGGTCTGCTGTCTCAGATTCCATCCAGACTTCCAGGGCAATGATATGACAAGGGTTGAGTTCAGTGCTGATGGGCAGGGAAGCATCTTGCCCATACACGCACACACACACACACACACACTGCCATCGAGTCGGATTCGACTCATAGTGACCCCTCCTTGGGTTTCCGAGGTGGTATCACTAAGAAGTAGATTGCCCAGCCTTCCTTCTGAGGAGTGGCTGTCTTGCCCATGCAGCAAGAGGCAAATTACATAATCAGGCTGGGAATGGGCCAGAGAGGGGCCCGGCTTTGCTATGACTCATGGAATGATAAGGCTAGAGCTTGGCTTACCTTTGGCGGGGGTTCCTGGAAGGCTGGGGGCTCCAAGATTTTGGGGGCTCGGTAGCGAGTGTTTCTCTCTTGCTCCATAGCAATGTCCTTCTCCATCTGGTAAATGTCACTGTCAGGAAGTCAAATCAGATAAGGAGAGAGAAACAAAGTCAAAGTCAGCTGTCCCTCAGAGGAACATCTCTGCACCCCAATGAAGCCCAGAGAGGCCTGGATGACAGTCACTGAATTCCATTTTCATCTCCTGCAGAGTAGCCTGGGCAGATCTTTCTGAGACAAGCTGGATTGTGTATATTTGTGTGTACCAAGTGCTGTGTGTAGGACAAGCATTGTGTCCCCATACTGATTCTGGTAAGCTCACAGGAATGGATCCAAGGTGGGAAAACATCCTTGAGAGCTAGTCCCAGCTCACAGGGGCAGGGGAATCCTATCTCCAGTCCCACCTGCCCATTTCTCCTGTCCTCCTGTAACTGCTGTTGCCACCATTCCCCTACAAAGATTTCTGATGTCCCCAGGCAACTGCATGTCCCGGGTCTATGTTGTACATCTCTTAGTTTTCATTAACTGTCACATATAATGCTACCTTAAGAGCTTAAGGTGTCCAAAGTCCTTCCCGTCAACACCTCCCTGATGTTTATTAATGGGGAAGGGCTGTGAATTTTCTCCTCAGTGCATGCTGACTGGAGGCTTCATCTGTAATTACCCAACCCAGTGGTTCTCAATGGGAATCTACACCCCAGGGACTCTGGACTTAATTGCAGGGGTTCGTGAATGCATATATTCATATATGTACCATGTATTGTGTGTAAACCAAGTATTGTGTACAACTGATGTACAGTGTTTGGTATTAATGTTTCAAATGCATATGCATTAAATTATGTCTAATTAAAAAATAAATTCACTTTAGACTGCATTTTGTCAATTCATGGATTATAAAAGCATAATGATTGTTACATGGAAGGAATCTCAAAATTTGACTTTGAAAGAGTCTTCCCTACCCTCCAAAAATTCGGAAACACTGATCTCATCCCGTCTTAACTCTAAAGGAGGAATGTCAGGCTGTAGCATCACTAAGTGGGGTCTCCTGGGGCCATCTGGAGCTTTAAGCATCCTTCAGATCACACCAGAAAAGCCTCTGCCTAACTCTACCCATGGTGGGGGGTGGGGACAAGGTGGCTTTAATCAGGCACACCTCATAGCCCAGAGATGGACACCCTGCCACCCTTCTTGGGATTTCCAAGGCCTAAGAATTAAGTAAGACCCCACCCTCATTACCCAGTGATTTCACACTCACAAATTGTACCTTTCAGATACTTTTATTCTGGAACCTTTGGGTTCTTGACTGTCCCTTATGAGGAGCAAACAAATGAGTCTAGAATTGATTGGGAATGTCAGTGAAGGATAAACAGACATAGAAAGGCCTTTTAATCTGGAGGTTTTGTAGATTGTGTCGGAGGCCCTGCTCCTCCAAACAAATGCAGTGTCAAGTGTCATCCCCGCTGTCCCCAGCCCAGGAACTCCCAGCACCTTTCCCTTGGGTCCCTGTGCCTCCCCCAAACGCATTTCCTGAAGGCTTTTTTTTTTTTTCTTTTAACCTCAGTAAAAAAAAGAGTTGACAACTCTAGAAATGACAGTGTTTAAATTTAATTACCTACTAGATTCCCTAAAGTGGGGTCAGCAAAAGAGGCTCAAGGCCCAAATGCGACCTCCACTTATTTTTGTGTGGCCTCCAACCTAAAAATGTTTTGTTTTGTTTTGTGTTTTATAATTTTAAATGGTTCGGGAAAAGAAAAAAAAAACATTTAATGACATGAAAATTTTATTAAATTTAAGTTTCAGTGCCTATTCATTTACATATTGTCTATGGCTACTTACATGCGACAGTGGCAGAGTTTATTAATTAAAACAGATATTGTATGGCTTGAAAATCCCAAAATAGCTATAATCTGCTTCTTTAAGGAGAAGTTTGGCTTGTTAAGTGCCACCCTAAAGTAGGCCAAAAGAAGCCAGACCCCAGGGGAAGCTGACAGCAAGTATGTGCAACAAACACTAGAGGACCCTGAACACTGTGATGATCTTTGACAACACCCTCACCACTGGTTTCATGGTACTCAAGGGATACTCTTGGGCACCTGAGAAGGATCACACTCTCAGCTCCCACCCTCTGTTCAGAAAGAAGAGGTAACACCTGGGTCACTCTCTTGATACCATTTTTAAAATTTCTCGCTAGAGAATCAGGAATAGAAGAAGGAAATGGAATGTGTGGCTAATTGGCTCCATGAACAACTACTTCCTTTGCCACAAGATGAAAAGAACTAGATGGTGCCATTAATGATGGCTAGCATTATTGAATGCTTTCATCAAAGATTCTACAGAAGAATCTTGATCAAAATTGGGGAAAGCAAGGAACAGATTCTCCTGGAATACAGACTTTCTAGAGACATGGAGGCTGGATGAACCCCATAAACTATTGTTGTTGTTGTTATGTGCCGTCGAGTTGGCCCTGACTCATAGCGACCCCTCCTTGGGTTTCCGAGGCAGTATCACTACGGAAGTAGGATTGCCCAACCTTCCTTCTGATGAGTGGCTGGTGGGTTTGAACCGCCAGCCTCCTGGTTAGCAGTCAAGTGCCTTAGGCACTATGCTACCAGAGCTCCTTCCATAAACTATAGCCCTGAGATAATCGTTAAACCTTAAACTAAAAATATCTTCTGAAATCTTCTTAAAACCAAAGAACAGTTTAGCTTACTTAATAAAGAATGTCTGCCTTGAGCACTGTGCTCTTTTAAAGAACTATCTATATGGGATCAAATGGACCACAGTAATTTGCAAGGTTAGATAGGAACCTTAGGGAGCAGTGAATTTATGTTAATGGGGGAGGAATAATTCAGAAAAGGAAGGTAAGAATGGTCACACAACTTGAAGAATGTACAATCAGTTTCATTGAATTATACATGTAGAAATTATTGACTTGGTGTATGTTCTGCTGTGTATATTTACAACAAGAGAAAGATCAAAAGTGAGAAGAGAAGGAAGAGAGTATTTCTGAGAAAGCAGGTTGCACACCCCAGTCCCAGCATCTGGAAGGTGTGCTTTCAACCTTTACAAAGAGCTCAGTCACTTCAATTAAAGTCTGGTTCAGTCTTTTGAGTCAAACCTAAAAAATATTTCCTGAGAGCACGGTATCAGTAAGATACTGTGTTCAGTGTTGAGAGCTACTATGATGAGCGAGGCTTACTTAGGTTGACCTTTTCTCCAAGTTCATATCTGATAGTGAAGCTGGTTTCAACCTTTTGTTGCTGACAGAGCTACTAGTATCTCTGTGATATATATTTGGCACTGTGATTCTGTTGCAAGGACTGGCTGATTCCATTTGGGTGCATAAGTCATTGTTGGTCAGAAGGAAGGTCTGGGTTCAAGTTAAAGCCCCATCCCTTCCTACCTTGGGCAAGCCACAAACTCTCAACCTTTATTCTATCATCCATAAGGCAGAGGGACAAGAACACCTGCTAGATAGAGCTGTGATGGGACCCTGATTACCTCTTGTTTAGGGAAGTCCTTGGTAAACTTCTAAGAGCTGTCTGATGACCCTTGCTCTCTGGGAGTTGAGGAGGCATTCTACTTCATTGGCCCTCTTCTTGCAGCCCCTCCCTCCACACTCACCTGAGGCTGCACACAAGCTCAGTAAAGCGGGGCCGGTCACTGGGGTCATAGTCCCAGCAGCGGGTCATGAGTGTGTAGAGGATAGGTGGACAGAGGTCAGGTTTAGGTAGCCGGTCCCCTTTCTCCAGCACCCCGATGACATCCTTGTTCTCCAGCCAGAAGAAAGGCTGCTTCCCAAAGCTCAGGATCTCCCACATGCACACAGCTGAGGGGAAGGAGGAGATGGCTCAGAACCTGTGTTGGGGAGGACTGGCACCCACAGAGACAAGGCCATCTTCCCCAGATTCCAATGCAATAATTAGTGCTCCATCCCAAAGCCAGCCAGCTGCTTTCTTGCTTCCTACTCTAGCACCTCTGTGGTCTTGCCCACCTGAGGTGATCTACCTGGCGACCCATACCTACATCTATGAGTGAAATAAGGCCTCTCTCTCTCTAGACTCTTGTTAGGAATTGATTGTATACTTCCAAAATATGTGTTGGAATCCTAACCTCTACACCTGTGAATGTAATCCCTTTTGGCAATAGGGTCTCTTTGTCATGTTCATGAGGCCATATCAATGTACTTTGTGTCCTGAACCTAATCACTTTTGAGTTATAGAAAGAACAGATTAGACACAGAAGCACAGACATGGGTGGGGAGTGGGGGGAGAAAGGGAGAGTAGACACTATTTGACTATGGAGGCAGATGAATCTATGAGCGCAGAAACTTCAAGGACTACTGGCCACTAGAAGCTGAAATTGACCACCCCTAAGGACCTCCCCCTAGAGCCACACACTGACTTTGGACTTCTAGTCTCTAGATTGTAAGGAAAGAAATTTCTTTTCTTTAAAGCCTCCCATTCATTGTATTCTGTTACAGCAGCACTAGGAGAGTAAGACAACCCCATATACAAGGAGCTATATGGGTTCTGTGGGATCTGGAAGTGGCATAAAGGCATAATTATGATATTTTTTCAGGTCTGCTGTTGACAGGACTAATTGCAATCACTGTACATGGATTACTTGTTTTGTTGTCACCACTTCCTGAACCTCTTCCTCCTCAAAGCAAACCTCAAAAGTTTTGTCTTTGAGTGTCCTCTGTAGTGTCCCAGATTAGTCCTTGGTGCTAGTCTGAGGAGTACACACATGTCACAAGAGCCATCCATTCCCAGGAAGATTAACCAGTACTGCCCAAGGTCAGACCTCAGCCCATGTCACCCTCAACCCACAATAGTCTCCCCACTTCTGGGACTCCTCAGTGCCCACAGCAAAATAGAATTCTTACAACCCAGGGGAAGAGAAGGCATTAAACCTTTGCCCCTAGCCCCAGGCACCCACTTAGCCTGCCATAGAGGTTGAGAATCTGACCCCTTTTCCAGGCCTTCCAGAAACTCCACTCACCAAACATCCAGACATCACTGGCCGTTGTGAAGCGGCGGAAGTTAATGGACTCAGGGGACATCCACTTGATGGGGAGACGAGTCACGGAGGCTTTGGGTGGGAAAGAGATCAACAGGAGTTATTTAGAGAATCAAAGACTCAGAAGGTATTCAGAAGTACTCTATCCTCTGGAGACCTTGGTTTGTCCAATCAGAGGCTTTCCTCACCTTTATAATACTCCTCATCCTCAATGTACCGGGAAAGGCCAAAGTCTCCCAGCTTTACACACTCAGGGGAGGCCACCAAGATGTTTCGGACAGCAATGTCCCTGAAAGCAGGATGAGAAGATAAGAGTGAGGTGCTACCACCCATGAGAGTAGGATTGCTTCACAGAGAGATACAAATAGATGGATCAAAAGACAAAGGAGAAGAAGATTGGCCTGAGACTAGGACTTCAAAGTAGAATCGGGAAGCTTATGTTGGTCAGCCCTTCCCTCCCCACCTCCCACCAGGACTGTCTGCTAAAGCTCAGCTTAGGTTCATCCTGTGGCTTGGAGCTGGTCCTTTCTGCACCTTGCTTTGTTCCCCATTCCCTGAAAAGAGGTTTCTGCCATGGAGAAGATGGGAGAGACAGAGGTTGTGTGGTCTCAGAGCATTGGGGAAAGTGGGTGGATTCCTTTCAGTTTAACAACACTGAGCCTAGGCTGCCTCCTCCATATTTCCGGACATGGCATTCCAGGCCTTTGGCCATCTCTTCCCATTTTATCATTTGAACTTTGTCTTCCATGATCCCTTCTCACAGTCTCTAACTCAAAGCCTGTTTGCTGCTCCCAGAAAATGACTTGTACATTCTCCTCTGTGATGTTGCTTGTATTGCTCCCTTTACCAAGGATGCTGTCACTGTGAAGATTCTTTAGAGATGAACCTCTACAATGTTACAATTTTTCCGGCCACAGCCGTTCTTTCCCCATTCTGCCTTTCCATTGTTGTTAGGTTTTTATTATCGTTATGAACAGCAGAAGCAAAAGCAGCAGCATAGTTACTCTGATTATTTAAAAAAGTTGTCTCTGAGTTGATTCCAACTCATGGTGACTCCATGTGTGATTAGGCAGCATGGGGCAGGGGTGGGGTGGGGGGTGGGACAAAAAAACAGTTGCTGTGAGTTGATTCTTATTCATGGTGACCTTATGTGTGTCAGAGTAGAACTATGCTCCACAGGGTTTTTAATGGTTGGTTTTTCAGATGGAAATCACTAAGCCTCTCTTTCAAGGTGGCTCTGGGTAGACCTGAACCTCTAACCTTGCAATAGCAGCCAAGCATGTTAACTGTCAACACTATCAAGGGGCTCCTATTAGGCACAATAGCCAGCATCACATAAATGCTTTACATACTCAAACTCATAACACGGACCCTCAGAGCCCTCTGGTACAGATGAGGAGATAAGGTCCAAGAGAGCTGTAGAAGCTTGCTCAGCAGGTTTGGTGAAAAAGGATTCAGTCCAGACAGCCTTACTTCAGAGCTTATGCTCTCAGCACACCCAGGGGTAGCATCCACTAAATGTATGCCACCTGTGTTCCTCAACCCTGGACTAGTTTGCTCACTTCTCGTAGGCAGGCTCTGTTCCCTAAAATTTATTTTTATTATCAAAAAGATGACTTAGAAACATGACAACTTTAAATACAAGAACAAAAAGGAAATAAATCTATTACCCCATCACCTTTACCTCATAAATATTTACATTTTTCATTTTACTCTCAAACAAGATCGAAGCTCCAGGAAGAAAAGGATTTTTGTCTGTTTTGATCAGAACTTTACCTAAAGACTAGAACAGTGCCTGGCACAGAGTAAAAGTTCAATAATATTTGTTGAATGAATGAATGAAGTTTTATATCCTCCAGCAGTGCTTAACTTAGTGTCATGCACACGGCCACAGAACTGATATCAATGTTGTTGGATTGAAAGGAACCCACCCACTCATACCAGTGCTTTCAGAGTGGCCAACCTGTCTCTAGGAGGTCACCTCCCCCATGGCAAGAACATTCTTTCAGGGAATGGGGAGCAAAGCAAGGTAGAGAAGGGACAAGCTAAAAGCCACAAGATGGATTAGCCCAGGACACACCAGGGAACTAGGACAGTGTTATCTGCTCAGGCTGGGGAAGTGCCTAAACCGCAGGATCTTTCTCCTGCTGCTCTAGCCAAGTCCCTTCTTCCTGGGCCATGTGACTCCCAGGGTGTTGCTGTGGTAACCAGCAAAGTGGAGGTGCCAAGAAGGGACCAAGCTCTGAGCCAGATGATAAACTAGTTCCTGGAATTCAAAGGGAAGGGAACTAGAATTTATTGAGTGATAATCAGACACCTAGAGCTTTGGATTTACTCTTAACAACAACCCTGTCAGGTATGTATTATTAGTTTAACTTTTCAGATGAGGCAGCATGTTCACAGAGGTTATTCAAAGTGGCCCTAAGTTGCTGAGATAGGCAGGGTCAAAACCAGGATTCAATACAGGTCTCCAGATTCAATACAGGGCTCCAGATTCAATATAGGTCTCAATGACTCCAGAGCTCTGGTCCACCCCAAACTTCTCAAGGATCAGATAAACGAGCTTAGGCTTCCAAACTGCCTCTGCTGCCTGCCCTGCCCCACACCTACCTGTGGACACAGCTGATACTCTCCAGGTAGGCCATGGCCTTGCCTATCTGCAGCGAGTACAGGACAAGGGTGAGCACCTTCAAGGAGTTCTTGTTTCGCTCCAGGTAGTGGCCCAGCTGTGGGAAGGAGGGAAGAAGGTTCCATCAAAATCCCTGACACAGCCTTGCATAGAGCCAGAGGCCAGACCACAGGCATCCACTGGCCCTTCCAGGCAAAGCCAAACCCCAAACCAGTAACTCCAGCAATTTCTCCTATAAATGGTCTCCTGGATGTTTCAGATGAACACAAAAGGAAGAAAGTGAGGCATCAGGGCATCTAGCTCTAAATGCCTCAAACCCTGGAGGACCTGTTCAACCAGAGGCCCAGTTTTCACCTTAGGGTCTTTCCCCTTCTCTAACTCACCTCTCCATAGGGATACAATTCCATGATGATCCAGGTGGGCTCCTCCTCAATGATGCCAATCAGCTTCACAATGTGTGGGTGGTCAAGATTCTTCATGATTACTAGAATTGGGGAGAAGAAGGATAGGCTGGATTGACTCAAATATCCAATAGGAGAAATTGTGCCTTGTTCTAACCAGGAGAAGAGGGGAGTGAAAGTCCCCACTGAGACAAGGCCCAAAAGTACTCACCACCCCTTCCCTTCCCAGATTCAAGGTCACTTGAATATCTTGGAGGTCTGTGGAGGCTCTGGGGGCTTGTCCAGCCCATGGGGCTATGTCCTTTCTCAGGAAAACCTACCTGCCTCCCTCATGAACTTCTCCTTGTTGTCCAGACTGCAGTCTTTCTTGCAGGTCTTTACAGCAACATTGATTTGCTCCCCTTTCTGCAACAAGAGTGTTTTCAAGGTCTCTGCGTCCAGTTTATCATGCAAAAGAACATGTTGCTCCCTCCCCACTGTCACTGTGTTCTTCCCACAAAGATTTGCTGTCAGCTAAGGGAAGATGGAGGTCACCTCTGGGATCTTCTGGGACCTTCTGTCTTTCCACAGCATAGTGTTTTTTGCCTGCCTTTCTTCTTTTTCTCTCCTCTTCTTCCCTTTTCATTTTCTTTTCTCTATTTCCCTCCCCTGCTTTCCTTCTAAATCAGGATATGTTAAAACTGGAAAGGACTTTAGAGATTAAATAAGCCAAGCCGCTTGTTGTATGCAGGACCTTGAGCCTCAGAGGGGTTATGTGATCTACCCAAAGCTAGCAGGTGTGTATTGAGGTATGCTCAAGTCCAGACCACCAGATGCCTTGTCCAGGATTCTTTCTCTCTTTTTACTCTTGTTATTATTATTATTATTTTTAATTTTCTGCCCTTTTCCTTGTCTCCCTCCCCCTCTCAGGTCTGCTAGAAGCACAACTACAAAGGCAAACCTTGTTTGGCCCCATTGGTGTGTGCAACACTAATGCCTGTTTCAGATCTTGCTCCGTCTTTCCTCAGAACAGTATTTCTATTTCTCCTCCCCATGTGTTCTTTCACAAAGACACATTTCTCTAGGCTTCACTTCTATTTTACTATTCTTCTTGGTATTTCTCTTCTTCTTAGAAATTATTCTTGCTTCTACCATTTCCCTGGATATTTCATGAATACTTCAAGTGCCAAGTAGACAGGTTCACTCTTTCATAGCTGCTGCCTGCAACTCTGTCTCACCCTACACACAAGCAAAGAGGAATGTCAGGGAAGAGTCTGCAACTCACATGGTTCTGGTAGACACCTTCGTACACCTCCCCAAAAAATCCTTCACCAAGAATACGACCCAGGATCACATTTTCTCGGGCAACACCATACGGTGGACCTGTGAAAATGGGGAAAACAGGAAATTCTGGATGGTGCAGAAGCCAGCTGGCATCCCTTGGGGAACCTGAGAGTCTGTAGGCCTTCGCACCAGGTTCTGTCTGTCCTCCTGCCCAGGGTTCACCAGATCCTCACCACAGCATTTCCACCGGGATCCAGGGGCAGGGCTGAGAAAGGGGATCCAGAATGTTTCATTTCCCCAGACCCAGAGAAGAGTCACCACCTCCCGTCAGAAAGCTGGGCCACATGTCCATGCTTTTAGAATTCCCACACAGCACCACAGGCACACAAAATGTCAATCAATACAAGGAAAAGATAATTATTACACCTTTCAATAAAAATGTCCTGTTATGTTATTGTTGTTATGTGCCATAGAGTCGGCCCCGACTCATAGTGACCCCTGCTTGGGTTTCCGAGGCAGTATCACTACAGAAGTAAGATTGCCCAACCTTCCTTCCGAGGAGTCGCTGGTGGGTTTGAACCACCAGCCTTCTGGTTAGCAGTCAAGTGCCTTAGGCACTATGCTACCAGAGCTCCTAGATTTTCCCATTTCTGAGCCACATGTAGGGGAGGACAAAGAAAGGGAGGAAAATTCCCTCTGTGGTGTCACCTGCATCACTATAATGTTGCTTCACAGAACGGAGGCCAACAAGGTGAGGTCAAAGACTTACCTCCAGGCCTTCGCAGGGTCTCATCAGGGATCTCTGCATAGATGTCTGACTCTGGAATGACAGGAAGAGGTCCCACCCAATGACAAGAAGCCCTCAGCAGGACTCAAGCATGTGTCTCCCATCTTAGAGCCAGTGGAGCCAAGACTGACACCTCTGGGAAGAGGGAGAAGCCAGGCTCATCCCATTGTTTCCATCCCAGGTTTAGAAGTGGTAACATGGCCTAGAAGTTAAGTACAGAAATCTGCAGGTAGGGTACCTAGGTTTGAGTCCCTGCTCTGTGACTTGCCATTTGTGTCATTTAGGGCAAGTTGGTTAACTTCTCTTAACCCTAGTTTCCCTCCTGTGAAATGAATGTTTCCAGAGGGTGAAATGCCTATAAAGTGTTTAGCACAGGATCTGCCACATAATTACTGCTGAGTGAAAAATAAAAAACTGAAATAAACTCATTGCCATTGAGTCGATTCTGACTCATGGTGGTGACCCCACGCGGTACAGAGTAGAACTGTTCCATAGGGTTTTCTTGCTTTAATCTTTACAGAAGCAAATCACCAGATCTTTCTTCTGCCCCACATTTGGGTGGGTTTGTACCACCAATCTTCAGATTAGTAACCAAGTGGAAACTCTTTGCACCACCCAGGAACCTTAACTGCTCATACAAATTAGTTATTATTTGAATGGCATTTTAAAGCCCTTACTGAGCAGTTATGGAAAAAGGTTGCTTTTCTATAACTTTGAGAGAATCTTTGGAGATGTCATGAGAGCAAGCAGAAGCAAGTAGAGCAGGAGACACTACAGGCACAAGCTGAGGATGACATATGGTTTGTCTTACCTATGCTGCAGCTTTCTGAGAAGTGGGATCGTCGATCTTCCAGGTTTCTGTAGGGCGAGATCAGAGGACAGAAGCCACGTGGGCTCAGAGCCTGGCAACTGCTTCCTCAACTCTCCCTGCCTGTACGGCTAGCATGGCATCTACCCTGGGAGCATGGCTCCAGGCTGCCAGGAGGCGAGGGGACAGAGGATGAGCAAACCCCCTCTAAGACGACACCAGGTGGCATTAACCACACACACACACACAAAAAAAAAAACCAACTCACTGACATTGAGTCAATTCCAACTCATAGTAACCTCCTTTGGGTTTCCGAGGTGGCAAATCTTTACAGAAGTAGATAGTGCAGTCCTCCTTCCATGGAGTAGCTGGTGGGTTTGAACTGCCAACCTTCCGGTTAGCAGTCAAATGCCTTAGGGACTATACCACCAGAGCTCATTAGGACATAGGGATATCCCTGAAAGTATTTACTGTGAGTGAAAAGTTGCCACTTGTGAAAATGCTGGGATTCCAATGTTCTCCCTTGAGGCCCAGAAGCCAGATACCATCAGTGTGTAGGCTCCCTATTTCTACTTCCTTCTCCCGGGCACATACACACTGAACCTAGGGCTCTATTCCTGCCTCCCCATTCTACTCACAGCATGGGGATCTGGGGCAGGCTGTTCCGCTTCTCACCATCTGAGGAGAGAGGAGAAAAAGGGAGAAGTTGGAGCCAGGGAACACTCAGTCCTGGATGGATGTCTGATCTCTCCTCTACTCTTAGGACCCAACACAAAAAAGTTCTCCCTCCCAGTCGTTCTGTTCTCTTTTAGAGTCAGAGTGCAAATATTTGGATCCTACCCATAGAAAAACTTCTCAGTTTTCCTCTTCCCACCTTCCACATGCTCCAGCCGAATACTTGCTTCCTGATTCCAACCCTAAAACCACATAGGAGCAACCAGCTATGTTCGTGTTCTAGCACTAGCTTTGATCTTTCTGGGGCTACAAACGCTTCTCCTCCAGAAGCCAGCACCCAAGCCACCTTTGACCAGCAGGGCTCAGCTGAGAGCTTGTTGCTAAGGACCCAGATGGGTCCACAGGTCATATCCAGGCAGAGCTGTGTAAGGACATTCCCACACTTCCAGAGCTTCTTATCTTACATTTCAGTCAATGGCTTAGCCTCTACTGCTCTGCTTGGCTCAGCTATGCGACCATCCACTATTCAGTTAATTTTCCTTGGAGTAGAAACCCACCTTTCTTGGGATGAACGATGAGAGAGCCTTTGTGCTCCCCCTGCAGCCGGCAGTAACCATCGATGAGGTCAGCCATGTTCTCAGCTTCTGCCAGAGAGGAGGTTTTGATGGACAAGGACTGCAGAGAAGAGACCATCCAAGGATGAGAACGCATAGCCTTGGCAAGGGTCTACCCACAGGGCTGGGGAAGAGAATGCACATGTAGAAGGAGCAGGACCCCTGCCCCCTCCCCACCGCCCCACTCTATTGCCCTTTTCCTGAGGCTCTGCTTGCATTCCCTATAGCCACCAGGGGGCAGTGCTTGTCATCCCTACTGAATGCCTAAGCTCCGTGAAGGCCAGTTTCAAGACTGAATTATTTTGATCTACAGGACTTAACACAATGTCTTGTGCTAGTATGTGCTCAATTTGTGAAAACAGAAACTGACAACAGGGAAGAAGGAGGGTGTGAGGAAGGGCACAGATGGATGAAAGGAGAGACAATCTGTTTGCAGTCTGAGGTCTATCTGATTCTTCTACCACGAAAAGCCCAGGTTCCCAGAGTTTTTTTTTTTTTAATTGTGCTTTGGGTGCAAATTCACAAAGCAAATTTGTTTTACATTCAACAGTTCATGCACATTTGATTTCATGGCCCCCATTACCATCCCTAACCATAAACAACTCTTCTTCCCTCCCCTCCCTTTGACTACTCCCTCCCTGTGTCCTTATCTATGCACTCCTGTCTGTCCAGCTTTCCCTCTATGTGAACGCTACCCCTCTGGTGTCTCATGGCTGATTGCTCTAAGGGGTGCAGCTCCCTAGAGTAGGTGGGTTCATCGCCCTGATGTAGGTGTTCTGCAAGTAGGCTGAGATCTTGATTCTTGAGCTGTTTGCCTTTCCTTAGTCACCTTTATCTACCCTAAACACTTCCCCAACTTCCTTCTTGCCATTTTTTAAAAAGTATCAAAGTATCACTGCTTCCTATTTTCCTCATAATTTATCATCAGCCTGGCACCTTGTCAGGGTGTTGTTTTCTTTGACCTCTTGCTCACCCTGGTCAAGATCACCTAAACAAGAACTCCCAGTCTACAGTTGTACCCATTTGTTACCAGGTGCCCAGATATGCTCACCTGGGGGGCACCTTCGATGCCCAGCTGCAGGAGAGCCTGTTCCTCCTCCAGTGGGAGGCATCGGATGGACCTGATCTGCTTGAACTCGGCCAGGCAGGTAGGCTGTGAGAAATTGACCCTTAGAACCTCCTGAAGCAGGGGGACCCTTCAGACCACTCCACCCTGGGATTAAGCCATGCATATCCACCAGTGCAGGGGGACCTCAGGAAGGAACTGGGAGAATTTCTCAGGGAGACAGAGAGAGAACATTAAGGCTGGAAAACAATCTTCTTATTCAAGCCTTTCATTTTGCAGAGGAGAAAGTGAGGTCTGGAGAGATCCAGGACTTGCCCAAGTCTACACATTAAGTTGGTGGTAAAGCCTAGACTGGACCTAGGTTCCCTGACTCCCAGCCCAGTGATCTTTCCCTTTGAAAAGGCAAGTCTTCTAACTAAGCCAGAGAGCAAAGTTAGGATAGGAGCTTGTCACAGGGAAGTAAAAAACAGAGGAGAGTCATAGAAAAGGAAAGGACAATCTGTCCCATGCTGTTACCTCAAATGGTCTTTCTACAGCTACCTTATACCAAGGGCTTGACCTTATGAGGCCTCTCTGCTCTCAGCAATAGGGGCACATAGAACCAATGGGGCAGGCAGCAGAAAGGGGAAGACCTCCCAGCCAAGCCCTAAAGGGCTCCTCTGGTTGGATAGTGCCTGGCCCCCAGTCTCTTTCTACCTTTGCATCTTGACTTGTCAGCTGGCGGATGCCTTTAGGTCCAATGACCAGGTCCACAGTAATGTTCCATCCTTGCTGGAATAAAAAGAGAGGAGACTGTTGCCCTAGTACTACCTACCCCATATTTCAGAAATTAAAATAATAATAATAATGAAAGCTCATAGAGCTAGACACAGGCTACTATCTCTTGGGCCCTTTAGCTTCTTCCACACTGAACCTCCACCATACAGATTACCTCCCTCCCAATACACTCTCAGACCTCAGAGTTGGGTGGCCAATATTTCAGTGCCTGCCTTCAGGCAGGTTACCGTTGCTATCACCTCTGACTCATGGAGACCTCATCTGTGTCTGAGTAGAACTGTGCCCCATGGGGTCTCAGTGGCTGGTGTTTTGCAAGTAGATCACCCAACTTTTCTTCAGAGCTGCCTCTGAGTGGACTCAAACCTCCAATCTTTTGGTTAGCAGCCAAGCACATTAACTGTCTCAGGCAAGAAAATTAGCAGTATATCTACTCCTCACTTATCAACTATCTTATTATCTGACATTTTGTATTTATGACAACTTTGAAAAAATGCCCAGGCAGTGCTTCTGATGGCCTAGGCCCCATGCAGGGCCCAGGGCACCATCTGTGGGACACCTCAAGTGATATACCAGATGATGATGGTGGTCAGCCAGCTGCGGGATGCCTATTATTAACACGTGACCTCTCAGTCTAGCCACAGAGGGCATGGGGTGATAGCAGACCACCTAAGGTTTGGGGCAGGCAGGGAGAAGCTGGGCAAGGGCCTGAAGTTTCTAGGGAGGTTTGTAGGGGGAGGTGGGAAAGGGACCATGTGGGGCTGTAGGATCAGGGCAGATGGAAGATGAGTGGGGTCTCTGCCCAGAGTGGATGACAGGAGGTGGTGGGGAGAGGATGATGAGCGGAGGGCAGTGGGCAACATCCAACCACCATCACTGCCCCCACAACCCCTGTAGGGTTCATGATGGTGAGGAAGGCATAGTGGGAAGTGGGGGGACTGCCATGTATCCCCAGATGCACCAGGGACACTCGAAAGGTGATTAAGTAACTAGGCAGTTGGGGCACTGGCACTGAAGATGGGATATAGCCCCTGACTCTTGAGTAATGTAGGTTTTGCATAATGACTTTGTCTTTGGAACCTAACCATGTTGATAAGTGAGGAGTAGGTATAGTTCCATTTTAGGACAGGCCAGTGAGGCTCTGCTGTGTGAAAGCCTACAAACAAGTGCAGCACCTCCTCCCTCCCCAAATTGGCCTTCTGGACCCTCTTCCTGAGAGGCCTGGAATTCAGGTCAGAAAGAGGATAAAAAAGGCACATCATACAATGAGTTCACAGCGGTAGGTCTCCTGGTCGATGTTAGCAAAGCCTGCGAGTGTGTTGAAGAACTTCATGACGCACTCCTCCTCCCTCAGTGAGGCATACTGCTGGAACGTCTGCTGGATCATCTTCCGGAACTGTTTAGGCTGTTTGGGGGCGGGGGGGTGTGGTGAGTGAGGCGATTCCATCCCTTAAGATCTCCCTTGAGTTTCAGTCTCAAGACTGTCCACTGCTGCAGGGCAAAACCCAGTCCCTATGCTGTGAAAGCAGCCTCCATCTTATCACCTAAATCATACTCCCATGTCTCAAGGATGGTTCATCATAAGCCTGTGAGGGAGAGCAAGCCTATGTGTGTCAGAGTTGAACTCTGCTCCACAGGGTTTTCAATGGCTGATTTTTTCAGAAGTAGATTGCTAGGCCTACAGACAAGTTTTGTTGACCTTTTGGTTAACAGCCAAGCATGTTAACTGTTGGCACAACCCAGGGACTTCATGAGGGTGGCATAAGTATTATCCCCAGTGCTCAGGCCATAAAGCTAATAAGCCTCTGATCTGGAACTAGAGCCTAGGTGTCCTGGTTCCCAGAAAGGTCCCACTGAATGGTTTCTGTTGTCCTATCTCCAGACATCCTGAGGCAGCATGAATCTCCTGGCTTCCCAGAGTACCCATAGACCTGGGAAGCAGCATGATGAGGGTCTTTCTGGCCTTCTCCTCTACTTGTTCTCACTTTTAATTTCTCACCTTTAAATTCTCCTGCATCTGCTTTGGGAAAAACAGGTCCAGCCCCACTTCCTTCCTAAAAGAGGAAGCAAAAAAGAAGCATTGTACTACCCTTCCCTCCCCATCCAGGTCTTCTGGCCAGTCAGGGAATGGCAAGGGGGCTTGGAGACAGGGTAGACAGGGCCTACCAGGCTCTGGTTTGGGGATGAGTAGAAGAGGGTGAACTGTAAAGACAGAGAAAGAGGTGAGGAAGGAGAGGGAAGGGCCATTCCTGTACTTACTCCAGGAGCTCAAAGTTGGACTTTTTGTCAAGTGCATTGTGGGGCATATCCTTGAAGAACCGTCTGGAGAAATAGAGAAGTCATGGAGAGGAGGGTTAATGGCTGGAGAAGGAGGCCAACACAGTCACATCACACAAGTGCCCACTTGTTGGCCTAGAAGCCCCCTCCCCCTAGAGGAATCACTGGAAGGGAGATAGGAGAATTATAAAATTTCATTCTTAGAAAACCATGATGAAAATGAGAGCCCAGCAATTTCACTCCTAGAAAAGACTCCAGCCCTGTGCTTTGGGAGACCCAGCAATTGGAAGTTATTGAGCAGAGGAAGAAGATGGTGGCTCTATCAGTGGCTTCTAAAATAAAGGACCCAGGTCAGCTGACACACAAGCCATCAGTCTATGGACACCAGCTCTACTTCCAGGTTTTGGTTTCTTCTGTGATTTCTTTTTCCCTTATTTGATGTCTCTGAATTATAATTTGTGTGTGTTTAATTATTTTTTAATAATGATGTGAAAACTTTAGAGATTAAAGAAGAGAATCAAGAAGAATATAGAAGTAATCTACAAACCACAAACCTCACCACTAGAGGTGACTTCTACTAATTTTTTTAAATATATGTTTCTTAAGTCCTATTTCCTTTAAAAATGTATGTTGGTGAATATTTTTATGTATTATTTATTTTTTTCCATATTCTTTTTAAAAAAATTTTTTTATTATGGTTTGGGTGAAAGTTTACAGAACAAATTCACTTTCCATACAGCAGCTCACATACACTTTGTCTCATGACATTGACTGCAATTTCCCACAATGCAATAGCTCCCTCCCACTTCCTCCTCATAGCCACCTCTTCCCTGTGTCCTTCCCTCTCATTCATTCCTGCCCCCTGAGCTGTCTCCCTGTGCATACACAGCCTTTCTATTTTCCCATGATTGATCTCTCCAAGGAATGTAGAATGTTCAGTTCCTATGCCTGTCCTTTTGTTTCACTGGAAGCTATAGGAGTGGGTTCAATTCTAGACCTGAAGGGCAGCTAGGGGCCACAGTCTCAGTGATTCTATCAGGCTCTATCAGACCAGCAAACCTGCCCCCCCCCCTTTAAATGATTTTGAGTTTGATTCCACATTATTCTCCCACTCTGTCCAGGATCTCCTACATAGACCCCCTTCTGAGTGGTTGGCAGTGGTAGTCATCTAGTTCTTCTGGTCTCACATTCGTGTAGGCTGAGGATTGTATAGTGTTCCAGTCGCTTGTACTATTTATTTCCATGGGTCTTTGGTTTTCTTTATTCTTCTTTGCTTTGCATAAGGAGAGACCCCTTGTTGCATCTAGATAGCTGCTTGTAAGCTTTTAAGATCCCAGTTGCTACTCGCCAAAGTAGGATGTAGAAAATGTTTTTGTGTAGTATGCTATACCAATTGAGCTTGATGTCTTCTGCGACTATGGTCCTGAGCCCACAGGTCCAACTATTCGCTACCTCTGGGTAGCTGACTGTGGCCAAGAAGTGACTACAACCTTGTCCCTTGTCAGCTCTACTATATACCTGGGAATTCTTATAGAACATACCAATACACTTGTAGAAACATTGTCTGCCAACCCTATACATGGTCATGGGCACAGTCCCCCCTGTACAGATGTACCTAATAGTTCAGCCTGTCCACCACCTGTCCACTTGTAGATCAATGTTCGCTTTCACTGACAATGCAGTACTATATGTGCAAAAGGGTTCATCTTTGTTGTCTGTACCTCCCATGCATCTCTCTCTGTCTTCTTCTTCCTCAATGCCACCATGTTGATCACTCACATTTGGTACATTGCCCTTCTCCTCACCCAAATCAATACTTGTCTCTACCTATCTCACAGTGTTCCTTCCCCTCCCTTCCCCTCCCACCCCTGGTAATCAACAAAGAAAATTTCCTTCCATATAGAAACCTTTCCTAAGACTAACACAATATTTGTTCTTCTGTGATTGATTTATTTCACTCAGCATGCTGTCCTCCAAGTTCATCCACACTATGTGGTCTTTTGCAGATTCTATGTCATTCTTTAGGGTTGCATAGTATTCCATTGTCTGTATGTACCATTGTTTGCTTATCCATTCTTCTGTTGATGGGCACTTTAGGTTGTTTCTTTTCTTTTCTTTTTTTTTTTTTGGCAATTGTAAACAGTACTGCAATGAACATGGGTGTGCATATATCTGTTCTTATCCTGGCTCTCACTTCCTTAGGATATATTTTTATGTGTTATTTATTTATAGCAATTGTGGTAAAAGTTGAGACCAAATAGCTAATGTCCTTTATGCTCCAGCCTCCCTTCCCAGCCTAGGTCACTGTGCTGGAATCTCTCATTGTGACTGTTGCACACATTGTTCCCTCCTGATCAGACAGAGTAAACCAGTATTCCTTTAACTCAGACATCCTTTTACATATCTGGGAACAATTTTATGCTACCAGTACTATAAGCAGAGAGGCTACCAGTACTAAAAGCAGAGAAAGGTAAGAAACTTATGATTTAAAAGCAATGAATTTAGACAATTAACTGTGCTTAGAAAATAGTAGGTCAGAGCCTTGCCTCACATTTTATTTTTAAGTATTTATTGTGTATGGATTAAAGAGATAAATGTAAACAATGAAACAATTTTAAAACTAGAAGAAAATCCAGAGAAATATGGCCAAATCATGAGATTGAGAAGATATATTTACAATCATAGAAGAGATCTCCAATAGAAATTCAAAACATGAAGTGTTATATAATCTTAATTTTTAATAAGAGGAGTTTTAAATATATTGTCAAGGAGAATAAATGGCTATCATTTAATAAATATGGTTGCAATTATAGAAAAAAATACACAAACACATTGGAAAAAACGTGAATGGGTCTACTGTGTTAATGAAAGTTATCTCTGGATAAGAAAATTCCAGGTGATTTTAGTATTTTGTTATTTTTTCCTTAGCAGCGAGAACAGCCAAACTTCATCTCATGTACTTCAGCCATACTGTCAGAAGGGACCAGTACCTGGAGAGGGATGTTATGGTTGGTAAAGTAGAGGGTCAGTGAAAAAGGGAAAGACCCTCAATGAGGTGGATTGACGTCGTGGTTGCAACAACAGGCTCAAGCAAAGTAAGGATTGTGAGGATGGCGGACTGGGCAGAGTTTCGTTCTGTTGTACATAGGGTCGCTGACTTGAAGCTTACTCAACCACACCTAACAAGTGTATTCCAAATAATCCATATTGAAAAAGTATTACCCTTTTTACTTGAAAAAAAAATTAAGGCAATAAGTTGGGTTAAACCATCATAACACAAGTTTTCTGGGTTCACAAGGCAGCCTGTTCCATTCTTACATGTTCTACTTGGTAGAAAGTTCTTTCCTGTTCCTTCTTCTCACTGATACCCTGGAGCTCAAGAGACTAAATTTAATCCCTTTCTTAGATGTCACATATTTGAAGGCAACATTTTATCATGATTTCTCTACTTCTCCCAATGCCGATACACACACCAGGCCATTATCTTCAATGACTTCATTCACTTTACTTGGATGAGAAAAAGTGATGCAAAATAAGAATGGGAAAGCAAGAATGGAAATGTAGTGTGAGGGCCACAAAAAGTCAAGCACTTATATTTCTACTATGACAAGTGACAGTGTTTAAAATGCCATAGGTTGAAATAGAGGGAGATAACATTTTTTCTTATAGAATTAAAAATGAGTATGTTAAAATGAAGGAGCCCTGGTGGCACAGTGGTTAAGTGCTCATGGCAGTTCAAGCCTATCAGACACTCTTCAGGAGAAAAATGTGGCAGTCTGCGTCTATAAAGATTTACAGCCTTGGAAACCCTATGGGACAATTCTACTCTGTCCTCCAGGGTCACTAGAAGTTGGAATTGACTCTATGGCACAAAGCAGTGTTAAAATAAGCATCAATAAATAATAACAGTTAATGATGGCTCAGTAAATATTCAATTCCATTGGAAAATATTGCACTATATGTCCATCCTATCTCTTTTATCGGTAAGCCAACCTGGGAGTAGCGGAAGGTGGGTGTTTGTGCCCTGGGGGCAGGCTGGGTAACCGAGCAGGGTGTGGGAGACCAGGAAATGAACAGAGTAGTTTAGAACAGCTAGGGGAGACAAACTTGTCTGTCAGTTTGTCGTATTGTGGTGGCCTGAGTGTCGCTGCGAGGCTGGAGGCTATGCCACTGGTGTTTTCAATGTCAGCAGGGTTTTCCATGGTGGACAGGTTTCAGTGGAGCTTCCGGACTAAGACAGACTCAGAATAAGGAAGAGGCCATCCACTTCTCAAAGAATTGGCCAGTGAAAACCTTATGAACAGCAGTGAAACACCGTCTGATATATTACTGGAAAACTTCATGAATAGCCCTGAAACATTGTACAATATAGTGCCAGAAGAAGAGCCCCTCAGGTTAGAAGGTACTCAAATACAATTGGAGAAGAACTGCCTCTTCAGAGTAGAGCCCGCTTTAATGATGTGGATAGATTAAAGCTTTTGGGACCCCCATTTGCTGATGTGGCACATCTCAAGAAGAGAAGAAACAACTACAAACATCCATTAGTAATCAGAACATGGAATGTATGAAGTATGAATCTAGGAAACTTGGAAGTTGTCAAAAATGAAATAGAATGCATAAAGATCAATATCCTAGGCATTAGTGAGCTGAAATGGACTGGTCTGGGCAATTTTGAATCAAATGATCATAGGATCACTATGCCAGGAATGACAAATCGAAGAAGATGACATTCATCATCACAAAGAACGTATTAAGATCTACCCTAAAGTACAATGTTGTCAGTGATAGGATAATATCCATACACTTATGAGGAAGACTAGTTAATATCACTATTATTCAAATTTACACACCAACCACCAAAGCCAAAGATAAAGAAACTGAAGATTTTTACCAGCTTCTGCAGTCTAAAATTGACAGAACATGCAGTCAAGATGTGTTAATTATCACTGGTGATTGGAATGCAAAAGTTGGAAATAAAGAAGAATCATCAGTAGTTGGAAAATATGGCCTTGGTGATAGAAATGACACTGGAGATAACATGATAGAATTTTGCAAGACCAATGGCTTATTCATTGCAAATACCTTTTGTCAACAACATAAGTGACGGCTATACATGTGGAGTTCACCAGATGGAGTACACAGGAATTAGATTGATTACATCTGTGGCAAGAGGTGATGGAGAAGCTCAACATCTTCAGCCAAAACAAGGCCAGGAGCTGACTGTGGAACAGACCATCAACTTCACATATGCAAGTTCAAGTTGAAGCTGAAGACAATTGAAACAAGTCCACAAGAGCCAAAATATGACCTTGATTATATCTCTCCAAATTTAGAGACCATCTAAAGAATAGATTTGATGCATTGAACACCAGTGACTGAAAACCAGAGGAATTGAGGGATGACATCAAGAACATCATCCTTGAAGGGAGCAAAAGGTCATTAAAAAGACAGGGAAGGAAGAAAAGACCAAAATGGATGACAGAAGAGACTCTGAAACTTGCCCTTGAACAGAGAGTAGCT
Source organism: Orycteropus afer afer (assembly GCF_000298275.1). Lineage (NCBI taxonomy): Eukaryota > Metazoa > Chordata > Mammalia > Tubulidentata > Orycteropodidae > Orycteropus > Orycteropus afer. Next base: position 8,356,089 of record NW_006921640.1, read on the forward strand.
AAAGCAAATGGAAGAAATGACAAGATAAAAGAGCTAAACAGAAGATTTCAAAGAGCAGCTCTCAAAGACAAAGTCAATTACTATAATGATATATATAATATGCAAAGACCTGGAGTTAGAAAACCAAAAGGGAAGAACATGCTTGGCAATTCTCAAGCTGAAAGAACTGAGGAAAAAATTAAAGCCTCGAATTGCAATATTGAAAGATTCCATGGGCAATATGTTGAGTGATGCAGGAAACATCAAAAGAAAATGGATGGAATACACAGAGTTACTACACCAAAAAGAATTGATAGATGATCATCCATTTCAGAAGGTGGCATATGATCAAGAACCAATGGTATTGAAGGAAGAAGTCAAAGTACCACTAAAAGGAATTGGCAAAAAAAAACACAAGGCTCTGAGAATTGACAGGATACATACCCACTGAGATGTTTCAACAAATGGATGCCACACTGGGGATTTGGAAAACAGTTATCTGGCCAACTGACTAGAAGAGATCCATATTTGTACCTATTCCAAAGAAAGGTGATCCCACAGAATGTGGAAATTATTAAACAATATCATTGATATCAAATGCAAGTAAAATCTTACTGAAAATAATTCAAAAATGGTTGCAGCAGAACTTCCAGAAATGCAAGCTGGATTCAGAAGGGGACGTGGAGTGAGGATATCATAGCTGATGTCAGATGAATCTTTGTTCAAAACAAAGATGTTTACTAGAAAGATGTTTATTTGTGTTTTATTGACTATGCAAAGGCATTCAGTAACAAATTATGGATAACATTGAGAAGAATGGGAATTCCAGAACACTTAATTATACTCATGAGGAACCTGTACATAGACCAGGAGGCTGTCATTCAAACAGAACAAGGGGATACTGCATGGTCTAAAATCAGGAAGGGAGTGTGTCAGGGTTGTATCCTTTCACCATATTTATTCAATCTGTATGCTGACCAAGTAATCCGAGAAACTGGACTATATGAAGAACATGACATCAGGATTGGAGGAAGAGTCATTAACAACTTAAGATACGCAGATGACACAACTTCGCTTGTTTAAAGTGAAGATGACTTGGAGCACTTACTGTTGAAGACTAAAGACTACAGTCTGCAGTATGGATTACACCTCAATACAAAGAAAACAAAAATCCTCACAACTGGACCAACAAGCAGCACCAGGATGAATGGAGAAAAGATTGAAGTTGTCAAGAACTTTACATTACTTGGTTCTACAGTCAATGTCAATGGAAGAAGCAGTCAAGACATCAAAAGATGTATTGCATTGGACAAATCTGTTGCAAAAGACCTCTTTTTTTGTGTGTGTGTGTGATTTGGGTGAAGGTTTACAGAGCAAATTCACTTTCCATACAGCAGTTCACATATACTTTGTCTCATGACATTGACCACAGTTTACCACAATGCAACAGCTCCCCTCCC
>NW_006921640.1:8357972-8360114 GCF_000298275.1 Orycteropus afer afer
TTCATTCTTCTTTCCTCTAGACAAGGAGAGACCCATCGTTGCATCTAGATGGCAGCTTGCTAGCTTTTAAGATCCCAGTCACTACTCGCCAAAGTGGGAGGTGGAACAATGTTTTGTATAGTATGTTATGCCAATTGAGCTTGATATCTCCTGCGACTATGGTTCCAAGCCCGCAGGTTCAACTACTTGGTCCCTCTGGGTAGCTGGCTGTGACCAAGCCGTGACCACAACCTTGTCCCTTGTCAGCTCTACTACACACCTGGGAATTCTGATCATTCACATAAACTTATAGGACCATTGCTAACCCTATATATGTGCAAAAGACCTCTTTCAAGTGCTGAAGAGCAAAGATGTGTCCTTGAAGACTAAGATGTGCCTCACCCAAGCCATGGTATTTTCAATCACCTCATATGCACATGAGACCTGATCGATGATAACGAAGACTAAAGAAGAGTCGATGCTTTTGAGTTGTGGTGTTGGTGAAGAATGCAGAAAGTACCACGGACTGCTAAAAGAACTAACAAATCTGTCCTAGAAGAATTGCAGCCAGAATGCTCTTTAGAAGCGAGAATGGCCAGACTTCATCTCAGCTACTTTGGTCATGTTGTCAGAAGGGACTTCTCTGGAGAAGGATGTTATGCTTGGTAAAGTGGAGGGTCAATGAAAGAGAGGAAGGCCCTCAGCAAGACGGATTGACACAGTAGCTGCAATGATGGGGTCAGGTATAGTAGGGATTGTGAAGCTGGCACCGGACTGGGCAGTGTTTCATTCTATTGTACATAGAGTCACTATGAGTTGGAGATGACTTAATGGCACATAACAACAATAATCCCTTTCCAAGAAAGTATATGAAGTCTTATAATATGTTTAATAGGGCTAGAAAGAAATAAGGAAATGATGTAAAGAATATGACAAATCTATGGTGGTGCCATAAATGTTACCATTTAGTATAGGTTTGGGGTTTGTTTGTACTGCTAGCCAAGGTAATGGGTAGAAGAGTTCATCCAGTGCATAGTTCATCCAGTGAAGAAAGTGTACTACAAAAGGTGGATTTCATTACTTTAAAAGTCTTTAAAACCACTGATTGAAAGAAAATTAATATTCTCAGTATTCATTTTACCAAAAATAGAAAAAAGTCAATTGCATTTTTTTCTTCTGTTGTAATTTTGGTAAATCAAAGGCATTAAATAAAGCATAATTCAGAGAATGTGATTATTTGGGGCTTAACTAAATATGGTCTGAGTATATGACCTCTCAGTGGCTTTCAACTGGGGGTGATTTTACCCCCTTGGGAACATTTGGCAATACCTGGAAATATTTTTGGTTGTCACACCTTGAGGGCATGGGTGTTTTCTACTGGCATCTAGTGGGTAGAGACCAGGGATGTTGCTAAACATCCTACGTTGCACAAAACAGCACCTCCGCCCAACAAAGAATTATCCAGCCAAATATGTCAGTAGTCCTAAAATGTTGTAGGGCTAAGAAACCCTGGCAACTTGATACAAGGAGAGAAGAGTGAGTCTTCCCTAATACCATTTTTCTCAGCTGGGTGTCTGCAGAATGTGACAGCAGATGGGACAGCTTTGCTCTTTGAGAATGAGTATTTTGGCTGGTTAAGAGCAGATCTGCAGATTTTGGAAGTCAGATCCAGTTATAATGAATGAGAAGCCTATCCAGTATTCTTCCCTGGATGGAAGATTCTCTTCCTCCTTTTCCACCTGCAGGGCAATTGTAGTCAGAGCCAGAATTGTTTGCAGGAAGCTGCAGCCTTGGGTTTGAGCCAGTTAAGAACATCCCAATGTTCCACCTGGTGAATCATGATAGCTTCTGAACATTTTCTGAGCCAGAATTACTTGCTTAACCTGCACATTCACAGAAAATCTCAGAGTGCTCCTGCAAAGTGTTGATTATAAGCAGCGTGGCCATCCACCCTTCCTGCTGGGTTGAGTGAGCTGCAAAATGTACTCCTAGGTAACTGAACAAATGGCTTTTGGTACAAAATTATTTAATTCTAGAAGAATAAAACACATAGCAATGATTGTGAGGATGGTGTAGGCCCAGGCAGTGTTTCATTCTGTTACAGGTTGGGTGGCTTTGAGTCAGAGCCACAGGGAGCTCGCTCTGGCAGCATAGTGCTTAAGG
>NW_006921640.1:8370223-8372060 GCF_000298275.1 Orycteropus afer afer
CCCCCCCCAATGATGTTGAAGTCCTAACCCCTGGTACCTGTGAACAAGACCTTGTTTGGAAACAGAGTCTTTGATGATGTTATCAGTTAAATTAAACCAAACTAAACCCAAACCCTTTATCAGTGAGTTGATTCCAACTCATGGTGACCCCATGTGTTACAGTATGTTGTTTGTTGTTGTTATGAGCCGTCGAGTCAGACCCGACTCATAGTGACCCCTTCTTGGGTTGCCGAGACAGTATCACTACGGAAGTAGATTGCCCAACCTTCCTTCCGAGGAGTGACTGGTGGGTTTGAACCACCAGCATTCTGGTTAGCAGTCAAGTGCCTTAGGCAATACACTACCAGAGCTCCTGTGTTACAGTATAGAACTATTTTATAGGATTTTCTCAGCTGTTATCTTTATAGAAGGAGATAGCCAGATCTTTCCTCTGTGGCACCATTGGATAGGCTGGAACCACCAACTGTTAGCTTAAGTAGCCCAAAGCAAACTGTTTGTGCCACCCCCAGGGATGTATCAGTTATGTTAACATGAGGTAATATCAGAGGATGGGGGTCCTAATTCCGTCAGAATGCTGTCCTTTTAAAGGAAGAGAATAGACACTGAGACAGAAGAAGGGCACTATGTGACACTGAAGCTTCAAGTCAGGGAATGCCTGGGGCTTCCAGAGATTAGAAGAAAGGAATGGGACATATTCTTTCTCAAAGCCTCAGAAGGAGTCAACATGGCCCACAACCTGATTTCAGACTCCCAGAATCCAGAACTATGAGACAATAAATTTCTGTTCTTTAAATCCACCTACTTTGTGCTATTTTGTTATGGCAGCCCTGGCTAAAACAAATTTTGAATTAACATTATAAAATACATGAAGAGTAATAGGAATTTTAGAATGATTAAGAAGGCAGAGGTTGAAAAGTTTGTCTTATTAGGAAAAGGGAAATTTAGCTAATGCAATTAGGCCATCACAATCTGTTGAAATCCAGTTTTGTCAGATGTCAGCTCACTACCTGTGTCACTGAGCACCCTTATCCCATGCACTGAAGTCAGTTAGAGTGCCACTTTAGACAAAGGTGTCCAATCACTTACATGTGCTATGATCTCTGTGTTCTTAACATGGTGAGCAATTGAAATTTGTGGGGATGTTTGAGAGAATCAACCACCATTAATCAGAAATACTGCTCTCTCCAAAGACTGAGTTTTGCAGTCTTCTGACTGAGCCCCATCAGCTGTTGTTCTTCTAAAAGGCAATAGAGACATTAACTCATTGCCAACATTTATAATTTAACTGAGACAAAATGCTTTTTGAAGCAAAGTGTGTGTTCTTTCTTGAATTTTTACTTATTATCAGTCACTACTTAACTAATCTTGCAGCTGTTTCTTCTCATTTTGAGTCATGCCACATCAGCAAATGAAGTCCCAAAAGCATTAAGGTTAGTTCTAGGCAGCTCTTTTTTTTTTTTTATCTTTTTGGTAGCTATATTAAATGATATTGTTTTCTTTTATTCCTTGTTAGAGATCTCTTTGTTGATGTAAAGGAATCCAACTGATTTTTGTATGTAAATCTTACATTGTTCCACTTTGCTCAATTTTTCAATTATTTCCAGCAGTTTTCTTGCTCAATCTCTTGGTTATTCTATGAATAGGATCATATCATTACAAATAGAGATAATTTTACTTTTCTTTTGCCCTTTTGGAGGCCTTTTATTTCTCTTTCTTGACTTACTGTCCTAGCTAGGACTTCCAACACAATGTTGAATAGAAGTGGTGAGAGAGTGCATCCCTGTCTAGTCCTGTTTCCAAGAGGAATGGTTTCAGTTTCTCTCCATTGAGAATAGTT
>NW_006921640.1:8372801-8393995 GCF_000298275.1 Orycteropus afer afer
TGATGCTTTTGAGCTGTGGTGTTGGCGAAGAATGCTGAAAGTACCATGGCCTGCTAAAAGAACTAACAAATCTGTCCTGGAAGAATGCTCCTTGGAAGCAAGAATTGCCAGACTTGATCTGACCTACTTTGGTCACGTCTCAGAAGGGACCACTCCCTGGAAAAGAATATCAAGCTTGGTAAAGTGGAGGGCCAATGAAAAAGGGGAAGGCCCTCAAAAAGATGGATTGACACAGTGGCTACAGCGATGGGCTCAGGTATAGTAAGGATTGTGGAGATAGCACAGGACCAGGCAGTGTTTCGTTCTGCCATACATAGGGTTGCTATGAGTTGGAGATGACTCGATGACACCTAACAACAACAACAACACCTTAACTAATCTTGGGTTATATATTCACTGTGACTGATTTCTTAGGTCAGAGGGTTGTGGGGTTCTTTTTGGCATGGGCAATGGTCTGGAGTATTCAGGTCAAAGGAGAAATGATTTGGTTGCTCAAAGTGGACAGATACTAATTTCTAGAAGGGCCATGAATTTCAAATTTTAACTTATAGAAGGATATTTAGATAAAAGAATATTTTTTACATTTATAAAATATCCTAAATAAACCAATAAAAATGTTAATTAGTAAAAATAATAATTATTGAATACTTCTGTTCCTGTCATTGTTTTAAGTGCTTTATATGCTTTCTCATTTATTCCTTATAACAGTCCTACAAGGTAGTTACTATCATTATCATTCCCATTTTACAGATGAATGTAACTGAGGCACAGAGAGGTTAAGTGACTTGCCCAAAGTAACCCAGTAAATGGTAGACTAGGGCTTCAAATCCAGGTAATCTAGCTTCAGACCCTCTGCACTTCATTGTTTTGCCCTACTGTGCCTTGATATGAATTAAGTCCAGAGAAAATGCATTTTGCCCATTTCATATTTCATGTATATATCAATATGTATACATTTTAAGCTGGCAAAGAATACATCTTTTTCTTTTCTGGAGACTATATATCTATACACAGATGACATAATCTGTAGACAGGTAACAATGATGTTAACAGAACAAGTGGACTTCTGGCCATGATTTGTAGGTAAACTTGCCTTGGAACCTTTTCAAGAAAGAATCATGTCCTGGAATATTCTGCATTATGGCCTGATTTTGAGAAATGTATCCAGCTTTCTTGGTGAGAAATCGCTGTAAGTTTGACTTTAAAATATCATTTTTATAGCTTTGTATTCATCTTTAAAAGTTATTAAGCTTGAAAATCTTGTATCAAACTTACACAATAAATATTTTCCATATTGTGTCCCTAATATACACCTTATATCACAAAGATTAACCTATGTGACAAAGAATATCTGTCTGCAGGCCTGGATTAAGTCCTGTGAGGGGCCTAAACACTGATAATCTGTGGTACTCCCTACTCTGCTTACTGACACATTCGAATGGGCTGTGTTAGCTATATGTGTGTGTGTGTGTGTCTTAGCGAGCTATGATGTATCGTCCTTTTAAACATGGCTGTAATATTAGTGGGAGTTCTGGCGGCATAGTGCCTAAGCCATTTGATTGCTAACCAGAAGGTTGGCCATTCAAACCCACCAGCCATTCCTCAGAAGGAAGATTGGGCCATCTACTTCCATAGACCTATCACCTTGGAAACCCAAGGGGAGCCGCTATGGGTTGGATTCTACTCAACAGCAGTGAAGTTTTTTTTTTTTTTTTTAAATAATATTAGTGATTGAATGTAAATGTGTGTTATGCATTTTAGCGAATGAGATGAATTGGTTTATAAAATTTTTAGTGAATGTGAGATACTAAGATTTTATTACATACCATATTGTCTACAAAAAGAATATTCCACATACTCTACAACAAAGGCAATGACTCAGTGAATTTAGTTGTTTCAACAATCAATGTAAAATTCTGTTGATCTCCCACAATGGAAAATTGACTTTCACCAATTTTGCTTTAAGTAGCCCATAATTCAATTTTGATGTTCATTTCATAATACATGCTATAATTATAAATAAACAAATGAAAATATGTCATAAAAGAAAATGTAATGATCAGAAAACAAATTTTACAACAAATTGCCGTATTTTATTTTTAGATAAATTTTTCATCTGTAACATGTTATAAATACAAATATTTCTTTCTAGTTTTTGATCTTGAAATTCTTCAATGATTTCATCACAATTAAGCTTCTAAACAATATGCCTTATGCACTACATCACCAGAGCTCCCACTTCCATACACAGTAAAGATAATTAATTAAGTCTTTCTTGAACCATTGGTCTATGCTGAGGACTTTTGAGTCTTTTTAAGGATGAAAATGACCATTCTGTTGTGCAGTTTGTGATCATTAAAGTCAGGGACATGCATAAAGCAATTTCAACACTGGGAAATACACATCTTTTTTTTTTAATGTTCTATTATAGAATCATACATGCCTACATGAATAAAATCTGTCTTTACTGAATCTGTAAACTTAGCTCTGTCACACTTCCTCCGCAAAGGCTTGTATTTAAGCCACCAGGATAAGCCCACACTAATTTTCTGGATGCTTCATGCATTCTTCATGTTTTGGTTACCTAGTGCCACTCTAACAGAAATATACCACAAATGGGATGGCTTGAAGAAACAGGAGTTTATTCTCTTACAGTTTGGAGGCTTTAAGTCTGAGTTCAAAGTGACAGGCTCTAGGGTCTGGGTGAAAGCCCCGCAACCTTGGGCCTCAGCTCTGCCTCCTGCTCCTGGCCCACTGTAACTGGAGGCTTTTCTTCACTCAGCTGCTGCCTGCTAGGGCTGACAAGCCCAGGACTGACAAGTAATAAGGGACAGTTCCAATTTACCAAACCACATGGCAGGTTGTTAATTCAAGTCCATTAAAAGTCTCAAGGTCAGCAGAGCATGGCAGGCTGCTGAACAACAACTTGACTACATGCCGAGTTCAAGCGTGCCATAAGCTAGAGACTGTTCCCCAAGGCTTCTCCTTATATACAGAAAGCAGATACTCAGCTGCTCACAGTAGATTCCACCATGGAATTGATCTAGTCTCATCATGGGGAATACTACACCTAGCTGCCCAGCCACTCAACCAGGCCCAGCCAAGTAGACACAAAAACTTAACTACCACACTTCATCAGGAATATTTACATTGTTTAAGAAGGAAAATCTATTTGGAAGAACTTCACACACTTTTGCTTTCATTTTATGGAAGATTCAAGTGTATAAATGATGGTATAGTATGTGGTTACACAAAATTGATCTCTGGCACTCAATACTTCTGGAGCACTTCTGTCATTTACTTATTTCTAATATTTTTGTGATGGTGAACTGCTTGAAAATCAGTTGTTGGTGTTAGGTGCCAAAGTCAATTCTGACTCATAGTGATCCCACATACAATAAAACGAAACACTGCCTGGTCCTGCACCATCCTCACAGTTGTTGCTATGTTTGAGCCCATTGTTGCAGTCCCTGTGTCAATCCATCTCTTTGAGGGTCTTTCTCTTTTTCACTGACTCTATTTTACCAAGGCCTGCTAACCAGACGGTTGGCGGTTCAAACCCACCAGCCACTCCTCGGAAGGAAGGTTGGGCAATCCTACTTCCGTAGTGATACTGCCTCGGAAACCCAAGGAGGGGTCGCTATGAGTCGGGGCCAACTCGATGGCACGTAACAACAACAACAAATTTTACCAAGAATGATTTTTTTTTCCCCTCCAGGGACTGGTCCCTTCTGATAACATGACGAAAGTACTAAGGACAAGTCTCTTGATCTCTTCTAAGCAGCATTCTGACTGCACTTCTTCCAAGAGATTTGTTCATTCTTCTGGTAGTCTTCAGTATATTCAATATTCTTCACCAACACCATAATTCAAAGGCATCAGTTCTTCTTAGGTCTCCCTTATTCACTGTCCAGCTTTTGCATACATATGAGATAACTGAAAATACCATTACTTGGGTCAGGTGCACCTTAGTTTTCAAAGTGACATATTTGCTTTTCAACATGTTAAAGAGGTATTTTGTAGCAGATTTGCCCAATGGAATACGTTGCTTGCTATCTTGACTGCTGTTTTCATGGGCAATGATTGTGGATCCAAGTAAAAAGAAATCCTTTACAACTTCAAACTTTTCTCCATTTATCATGATGTTGCTTATTGGTCTAGTTGTGAGTAGTTTTGTTTTCTTTATATTGAGGTGCAATCCATACTGAAAGCTGTAGTCTTTGATCTTCAAGACCTCTTGGCTTTTAGCCAGTAAGGTTGTGTCATCTGCATATTGTAGGTTGTTAATGAATCTTCCTCCAAACCTGATGCTGCATTTTGTTTTCATTTACTTGTTTCTTGGATTATATGCTTAGCATACAGATAGAATAAGCATGGTTAAAAGATACAACTCTGAAGCACACCTTTCCTGATTTTAAACTGTGCAATATCTCCTTGTTCTGTTTGAAAAATTGCCTCTTGGTCTATGTACATCTTCCTCCTGGGCACAATTAAGAGTTCTGGAATTCCCATTCTTCACAACATTATCCACCATTTGTTATGATCCTCTTAGCCAAATATGTTTGCATACTCAGTAAAACAGGTAAACATCTTGTTTTCAGCCAAGATACATCTGACAGCAGCAGTGATATCCCTCATTCCACATCCTCTTCTGAATCCAGCTTGAATTTTTGCAGTTCTTTGTCTATGTACTGCTGCAACTATTTTTTTAAACTATTTTCAGCAAAATTTTACTTATGTGTGATATTAATGATATTGTTTGATAATGTCCATGTTCTGTTGGATCACTTGCCTTTGGAATAGGCACAAACACAGATCTCTTCCAGTCTGTTGACCAGGTAGCTGTCTTCCAAATTTCTTGGCATAGACGAGTGAGCGCTTCCAGCCTTGCATCCATTAGTTGAAACATCTCAATGGGTATTCTGTCAATTCCTGGAGCCTTGTTATTTGCTAATGCCTTCAGTGCAGCTTAGACTTCTTCCTTCCATACTATCAGTTTTTGATCATATGCTACCTCCTGAAATGGTTGAAGGTTAACCAATTCTCTTTGGAACAGTGAGTCTGTGTATTTCTTCCATGTTCAGCAATTGTTATGAAGGTAGCAACAACACACTGCAACATGGCTTTCCAGTACTGACATTCTTCTTTAATTTGTGTTTCCAGTTCATAGGTTAAGCCAAAACCCTGTCTTTGGTTTAAATATGACAACATACACTCTCTGTGAACTGAATTGTTTTCATGTTTATCAATCATATTTGAGTTGGACCAATTGCTAAATCTGTCCATATAAATTGAGAATTAAATACAAACAAAACAAGATACAGAGCTGACTGATGGAGAATACAGTTTCCACTCCCTCTTATAATTTTTACCATTAGCTTTGCACCCTAGAAATATATTCTGGCTACAGACTATGTTTGTTTACCATTCAAAAATTTTTGACACAAACTTTCAAATGGCTCCCTGTGATGTTGACAATCACTTGGCCCTCTTCTGATCTAATAATTTACTTCATTACAAGAAAAAATTATTCCACAAAGCAGATCTGTAGTTCTGTTATTTATTGGGTCTGAAAATAGAGACAATTCAGATTCTCAAACAGTTTCACTTGCTACATTTTTTTTTTTTAAATTGCAGCAAGAAATGGATGGAGAATTTGGAACTAATTCTGTTTTATTCATATTGCTATTAGTAATTTCACCCCAGCATTACTAATTCAATGATTTATACCCATTAAACTCTAGTATTTAACAGAAGAAATCTCTTCTGACTCATTGCGTTTTAAAAAAGAAGTTAATTTTGGAATTGTCTTTAGAGATTCACAAATCCTCTCCTTTTGATCTGTGAGCTTTTGTTTTTGTGCTCCACTTGCAGCCATTTCACTTCACCTAGATATAAAATTATTTTACTTTCTAAATTTATCTGCTATTGCAAACAAATTTGAATAATTGAAAATAAATAAAATTATACACAAGTTAAACTTATAAAATAAAATTTATATAAATCAGTAAGTAAAAAAATTATTGATTTGGATAATGTAATTTTGTTCTTTAGGTCTGAGATGGTCAAAAGAAAATAATTATAAAGCAGTCAGAAATCATTTCATTCGTCTTATGATATTTGTTGGCGTTCCTTTCACAGATCTCCACTAGTGTTTTACATCTTGAAATAATACTGAAAAACTTGTGCATTCACTTTATGTCCTTTGATGCTGCATCTTCACATCATTGAACTAATGCTGATACCCAACAGGGGAAAAAGCAATCACAAAGAGCATGATACAGACATAAGGGTATGCTCAATCTGAAGTCATGTTTTGCTTCTCACTTTGCACAGGACAGGACCAGATATATCATGAGTAATGTGACTATTGTACCACTAGTGCATTCTTATGTGGTCGATGAGAAAAAAATGAATGTGAGGTTATACCCTATCGGTCCAAAATGAAAAAGAATATGTAATTGTTGCTGTATTCAAAATTCACAAAATATACATTTTATTTTATTCAGAGATATGTACATAATTGATTAAACAATAGAACACTTCTCAATGAGCAAGTTCTTTCTTTAAAGAGAGTCACTCTGAATGGAAATGGAAAATAAAATACACTTATGCAATTTTTGTTATCAAAATATTCATTTAATTTATTTCTTCAAGGACTTGTCCAATTTCCTTACACTGAGATACATAAATATTCTGATAAAATATAAATGCGATGTTCTGATAAATGCCTTTTGTTGCTTTTTTGGAAAGTGATCTTAGAAGCACACTAATTGTTGCAAAACAGAAACATGTTTTAAATGGTAAATAAATATTGAATTTTACTTCCTCCTAATGTGCCTAATGCCTCATTTATTAGCTATATAGAGTAATATCAAGCACTGTGTCCTGTGCGACAGACAATAAAAAACAAAACTCACTTGATACATACATTAAAACTTTTTGTGTTGGATAAATATTAACATTTCCAGTATTTGTTTTGACATTTGCTATGTTAGTATTATATTAAATTATTACTCATGTTAGTATTATATTAAATGTATGCTAGATTGGCAAATGTATTTTAAAGTTAATGTTACCAGTATTGTTATTTACAAAACTTAGCATATAATCTGCATATAAATTCTATACAGTTAAAAAGTAACTTGCATGAATGCATTGCAATGGTCAAAATATTCAAGTTGCCTTACTTTTTGCACATCATCTAGGACTGGTGTTCTCATTTATTTACCAGGATGTGCACAAGAGCACATCCTTGTTTTTGTATCATGGCAAAGAGATTTGCTGGCCCTCCTGGCTGGAGTTGCTGGATCAGCAGATTAGATGTACAAGATGGTTCTCTCACAATGTATCAGAGACCTGTTATCTGTTATCTATCAATATAATCCATCCTTGCCCAGTCACTACTCATGTGGATCCAGTTGTCTATTGGGTGAATGTAGCAAAAGTAAGACTTGATAGCCCACCTCCACCTTTTGTTTATTAGGAAGAAATAGCATACTTCCTAGAGATCAGCTGAGATAAGGAGTTTCAATTACATGGGAGGGGACTGTCACTGAAGGTGTTCAAGTGGTAGGAGCCTCATAGCTTAAACATCTCACACGTGGGCACTCTGGTGACCCTGCAAGAACTTTATTTCTGGCTGGCACATTCTCATAAAATAAAGTTGGTATCAATTTCATTTTGTGCCCTGCCAATTCCCTTCCACTGTGGTGCTAGCTTTTCCTTGTGTCCTGTTTGCTTGGCATCTATGGGTCTTTGCTTTGGACAACTGGTGCCCCTGTTTTATTGATCCTCTAAGCACGTGCTTACCTTGTTTAATGGGTAATCCATCCCTGCCTACCGGACTCTGTTCTGCAGACTCTGGAGCATAACACAGTATGCCCCATCACTAAATAACTGTGGGTTTTTGAATAATCTTGAATCCATAGCAGTAAACATCACTACACTGTGAGCTTCTGATGAGACTATAAACAAGAGCCGTGTCCTGATTCCTCATTGGGTCCAATGCATTCGGCACAGTCCCTGGCTCTTAAGCTGCAACCTTTAATAGTTTGTGAATGTCTTCAGGAAATGAGAAAATGAAACATAATGCTAATGGGTCTTCATGCTTTTACTAAAAGATGATTGTTTGATGGATGACTTACAAGATTGTAGTCTCAAAGGACTACTAAAGTCCTGGATAGATTAATGAGTAAAAAGGTAAGGATAAGTTTTGTCAATATGTGCAATTTCAGGGGTGAAAATGGGCAATCATTGATGTGGTGCAGGTTATGGAAGTTGAAGTGGTCTAGGGAAGGCATACAGGGGCCCATGTGATGAGATACATGTTATAGGCTGCCATTGATCCTCCAGCACATATGCTGAACTTCCAGAGTCTCTACAAATTGCAGTGAAATGGTTTGCTCTCTAACTAGGTGCAGGGGCTGAAGACTAATCTGCAGAAGGGGCCCTAGTCCCCTTGTTTATTGAGACAGAGAGTCAGCAAACGATAAAGCAATCAATGAAGCACCCTCCGAGGCTTGTTGTTGTTATGTGCCACTGAATCAGACCCGACTCATAGTGACCCCTCTTTGGGTTTCTGAGGCAGTATCACTATGGAAGTAGATTGCCAAACCTTCCTTCCAAGGAGTGGCTGATGGGTTTGAACCGCTAGCCTTCTGGTTAGAACTCAAGTGCCTCAGGCACTACGCTACCACCTATGCCTATTTTTTCTCAAACCCCAACAGTCTCAGATGGTGAAATAAAACAGGAACCCTCACCTTCCCATCGTATGGCCCCCTGAAGGCCCATCAACACTCTCTGAGACCTGGTATGGGAGCTAGAATTCCCCACTGACTGACACTGTAGAAGCATTGGTAGGCTTACTCTCTATAATGTTAGGGTCACTGATAGGGTGAGTATTCCCCTGGAACTGCACTGCCACCAAGCCAGAAGTAACCCTTTGCCAAAAGTTTTTTTGGTAATTGTCCTGAAAGTCCTTTAATCAACTCACATAAGTCTAATGGCATCTAAATTACCTGGAAAACTTGTTAAAAATACATATTCTAGGGCTCCACCCAGATCTACTAAACCACAGTTTCCAAGAGTGGAGGTAGGGAATCTTCACTTTAATGAACTTCTCAGGTGATTATGATTTACAACCTTATTTAGGAACCACTGTTCAGTGACAGACAAGTGGTACAGAAAAGGTGATGTGAGTGTGGAATAGACAGATAGATAGTGAAGCTCATGGTGTCATGTTGGTCAAGAAAGTGCTCAAGAACAGATTAAGTTACATCACTCTCTTCCACCCCGAACTGCAACAGCTCCCAATAGCCAAGAACAAGGTTTAATTTCTTAGAGTGTTATGCAAAGCTTCCCACAATCATGCCCAACTTCCCTCTCCATCCATCTCCCATTATTCTCTAGCCTATCCCCTCCCCACATTACCTGACTATTGAAATCTTTCTCCTCTTTCAAAGAGCAGTTTATATCCCCCTCTTCCACTGATGCCCTCAGTCAGGATTAATGGCTCCAAATTATAACTCTGTTTAGTACATATTTCATCCTGCCTTGTGTTATGATTAATTGTATATATACCTCTCACTTTCCCAAATATTATCAGTTTGAAGGCATCTCTGAATGATTTATTAATCCCATAGATATTTATTGAATGCTTACTGGAGCTGGGGACATAGCAGTGAACAACACAGACTGAAATCTCTTTATTCTAATACTCTCCAGAAGCTAGCACAGTGCTCAGAGAAACATCTGCTGATTTGCTTGAATAGCAGACATTGATGATCAATAAATGGAAAAAGCAGGCAGTCCAGAGGCAAGAGCAATGGCAGTCAGAGGAAGACAGGAGAAACTGACCAGAAAGAGATCTAGGCCTTCAGGCCCAGGGACCAGAAATGTCCCCACCCTTTTTTCTTCCCTCCCTGGGTCTCACATATCCATTCGTGCTTCCCATCCTAGATGTGAGGGAAGTCCTAGACAGCTGAGAGCCTAGTACAGGAGAGGAGGCACAAGCATCTGCCTGAAGAGGCTACAAAGTCACGTACCTGAGTTCCAGACAACCCAGCTGCAGGGCCATGCCCTCACTGACCTTGCTGGCATAGCGTTGCATGTAGTCATTCCGGAGCTGTGGGGGTAGAAGACCAAGGTTCAGATTCACACTCTCATTCCTTGTTTCCCCGAGCAGAGGCCTCAGGAGATGGCAGGTGCCTGGAGCACAATCCTGCCTTACTGATGTCTCTCACATGCAGCCCACCTTGAGGGAACATGCATTGGGGGGGGGGGGGATGAAGAGCAGAAAGGGGAGGCTCACGCTCAGCTCTGCCTCTGATTCCCTCTGTAACTTTGGGCAGTGATCACCGTGCCTCCATAAGCCAAAGCCTCAAGGTTATTGAAGTGCTTTTACACACATTCTTTCATTTCCCCATGAGGAAGAAAGTGTCTATTTCCTCCCTCCCCACACCACTGCTATTTTGGAGATTGTTGTTTTTGTTACGTGCCATTGAGTAGGACCGACCCAGAGCGACCCCTCCTTGGGTTTCCGAGGCAGTATCACTACAGAAGTACATTGCCCCATCTTCCTTTTGAGAAGTGGCTGGTGGGTTTGAACTGCCAGCCTTCTGGTTAGCAGTCAAGTGATTTTGGGAGAAGTCAATAATTTTTCCAAAGTCTTGTTGGTAAGAAGATGTCAGCCATGGTCCAAGAAAAGTCTGGCTTGGCTTCCAGCAAACCACCAGGGAGATCAAGAAGGGAGCTAGGACCAGATGGAAAAGAATGATGGCAGCTCACATGTATTTAGTACTTCTTTTGTGCCAAGTCCCAGGCTAGGCACTTTACCTGCAATATATCCTGTGGTGTGCTGGAGCAACTCAAAACAGCTCGAGAGAGCTGCTTATTAAATTTTCAGAAATATTGTGAGCCCATTGAGGTCACATTGGTAGCTTAAAGTAGGCCACAGTGGGAGTACTTATACCATGGAGATAGGCAAATGCTACAAATCAGGGATTTTTTTCTTCAAAGAGCTGGTTTATCAGCACACACTGATGATAGTAGTTGGTCCTCATGACAACCCTATAAAGTAGGAATTATTATTATCCCTATTATATGGAAGAGGAAACAGCTTCAAGCAGGTTAATGATGTTTGTGGGGCTACTCAGTTAGTAAATGGCAGAGCTAGGCTAGAAATCAGGTGTGACCAACTACAGAAGAGCTTGTGTTTTAAGCACTACAACCTTCTCTTCCGTCCTGCACTTGTTTTTTTAAAAAACCAAGATTTCCTGACAGTAAATAGCTACCAGGAAAGTCCAGAAAAAGCTGTGAGTATATGTGACAAGGTTAGGCTATCAATTAGCTGGGAGAGAAGCAGGATTGGAGAAGCTGACTAGGGATCAGGGAATGTCCTCAAGAGAAGTTGCCTGGATTAGTCCATTTAAAATCTGGGCTTGTTTTTCCATTTTGCTAGGAGAGGATGAATAATGCTTGGCATTTAGGGTGCACTAGGACCCATGGAGAAAGAATATAAAGAAAGTACTTTTACCTGTTGGTAAAAATATAGCAGTGTGGTCCTATCTTCTTTCAGGCTCTCCATGAAGTCCTCTGGCAAATAGCGGATTTGAAGATCATACCTGGGACAGGAAATTCAGACTCTTTGGTTGATACAGGGAAGCTGGTGCCTAAACGAGGGAGTAGGGCCTGCAAAGAGTCCCCAGCATGCAAAGGACTTCCCATGAGGCTCTTGGCCACTCATTCAGGATTTATTTCTTCTTTCCCTTCTCTTTGGTTGGGTGGAAGACCATAGAAGACAAAAGTGTAGCTAGCAGACAGTGGTCAATATTAGTCCTGACTCCAATTCTCCCTCATGGCAACTGTTTTCCTCGACCATCCCTTGACCTGGCTTTTCCACCCTCCTCACCCCTCTGCTGCCTCTTCATCATAGCACCAACAACATCCTGTCTGGGGATATTTCTAGACATCTGCACTGGTGAGTATGTGCTGTGAGCCCAAGTTAGGGCTTGGCAAGTACATTGCACACTTCAGTAGGACTGAGCCTAGATGCTCTGATTTTCTGAAGGAGTCTCAGAGATGTGAGGTACTATAAGGAAGGTTAATCCAAGGCCTTACCACCCCACACTCATCTGTACCCATTCTACAGCCAAGGATTCCCCTCCTACCTCCACTCGGCCTCCACATGTAGACACTCGTACTTGTCCTGTACCTCACCCACTGTCATCTGTGGGTGCAGCCAGTGGATCTCATCTGACTTCATGTGCTTCAACCTCAGTCCATAGCACTCAGCCAGCTGGATGTTGGGCCCAATCCGCCCACTCAGCAGGATGGAGGTGATGATCTCCTATGGAGGAGAAGACGGATGTGACTTAGTGGTTCCCCTTTCTAGGCTCCTGCAGTCCTCATGCAGCCCCTGGATTTTGATTTTCTCAGGCAGAGGGGGCTCTGTTTTAATGGTTTATTCATCTCTGATTCTCTAGTACTTGGTACAGGGTTTGGCTCATAGTGGGCTCTCTTCATACGTTTGAATGAACAAACAGGTGAAATGAGACAAAGAGGAACTGAGAGGAGAGAACAGAAGTGAAAGAGAACATGCAGAAAGGCAAAGAGCACAGATGCCTCGCAAGCTCCTGCATTTCGTTCCAATCAAACCAATTAATAATTACTGAGAATCTGCCATGGGCAGATTCTTCACTAGGCACTGCTAGGAAGGCCTTACATATTATTTCATTGAATCTGCACAGCACAGTGAAGTAGGTGGTACTCTCCCCTATTTGGCTGATGAGGAGACTACTGTCAGTCACACAGCTTGTGTTATTAAGCTGGGATTTTGAACCCTGGGCCACTGAATTCTGAGGATTTCTATTAGGTCAAGGTGCTTCATAGGATTGTGGGGTTGGGTAAGACTGAAGGACAGAACTAACATCAAGGGACTATGTGTCCCAATCCTCACAAAGTAGCATGGCCATAGGTAATGTAATGCTGGCAAGAAATTTGTTACCTTTTTGTTCTTGCTTTCTTATTGACCAGAGGGTAAGTAGGCTACCTACTCCACAGCCTCAAGCCATAGCTTTCTGAGCTAGATTAAGAGGAGGGAAGCCCATCCACAAAGCACTGACTGGTCAGTTCTGACATTATCTTAGTGCCAGTTGAACTCAGGTTTCTCATGTCATTCCATACGTACTTGGTAAATTGACCCCACACCTGATGAAGTACAGAATGCCCTTGAATGCAAATTTTAAAACTTGTAGGCACTGACTTGTCTGTTGAACATCTTTGCAATGTATACTCCACCAAGCCCACCACCAGCTTAGAGACTGAAAAATACACAGTAGGTTGCTGTCTGACCAGGAAGAAAAATGACACTTCATTATTTAGATTTTTTTTTTTACATTCCTCCCAAGAAGTTTATTTAGTCAATATTTATTTACTATTTATTTAGTAAATCAAATGTAATCAATTTCTTAACTGGAATAAAAAAAGTATGCCATTTTTATTAGAAGAAAACCAATAAATACTAAACTAACCTTTAAATAATAGTGGTTTGAAAGAACACCAAGTTATTCATCTGCCTGGGCAACCACATGTCTCAGTCTAGCTCTGCCACCTGTCAGCCCTCTGCAGCCTCCTGGGCTCATGAAGCCTAAATAATCCCTTCCCCATTAGGAAAGAAAACGCCTATCAGAGCAGCCATCTATTGCTCTCTGAGACAGACAGGGAAAGAGAGCCACAGAATGCACAAGTGAACAGTTGAAACAAATCAGTGCAGGAATCAGAACCACAGGCCTGGGGTAGGGAAGAAGGCTGTGGTCCACAGCACATCTTTAGTGAGGGAGCCAGACAGGAGGAAGAGCTCAAGGCTGGGAAGTCAAAAAAATTTCATTATCTCCACTCATTTTTCCTGTCACCGACCCTCTGCACCACTCTGTTCACTCAGTTTTTTCTGTTCTAGACATTGAAGTAAATGGAATTATTTCGTATATGCTCATGTGTTCGATGTCTCTCACTCAGCATAAAGTCTGAGATTTATCCATGTATACCAGTAATTGGCTTTATTTTATTGACAAGTTATATTCCACTTTATAAACAAACCACAATATATTCATTTGTTCTCCTGTAGCTGGACACATGAGCTATTTTCAATTTTTGGCTATTGTGAATAAATTTACTGTGAACATTAATGTGCAAGTCTGTGGACATACATTATTTCTTTTAGGTAAATAGTGGAATTGTTGAATCAAAGGTTGATGTATGTTTATAAGAAATTGCAAGATTTTTCTATTTTATATTTTCACTGTAATACATGAGATGTCTGTTGACCATCTCTTCACCAATATTTGTCAGTATTCTTAAATACTTGTCATTTTAGTGAGTATCTCATCCTGCATCACCATACTGACCAATGATACTTAGCATATTTTCACATGTGTATTGGCCATTCTTCCTTTTAGAAGTGTTCAAATTTTTTGCCATTTTTCTTGTGTATGTTGTCCTTTGAGTTGTAGAAGATTTTTATTCATTCAGAATAAAAATACTTTGTGTGATATAAGATCTATGAATATTTTTCTCATGTTTGTGGCTTGCCTACTCATTTTCTTATCAGTGTCTTGATAAAGTCTAATTTACCAAAATTTTCTTTCATGATTAGTGCTTTCTATGTCTTCTAAAAAATCTTTGCTTGTCTCCAGCTCATGATGATGTCTTCCTATATAAACTTTTACTTATAGGTCTGTAATTCATCTTGAATTAATTTTTATACATGGTGTGAGGTAGGCGCCACTATTCATTTTTTGCTCCTCATACAGTTCTAGAGTTTTTCCTGTACTTGTTGACTTTTCTTTCCCAATTGAAATGTTTTGGCTACTTTTGTCAAAAATCAAATTGGCTGTAGATGTTTAGATGCATTTCTGGACTATCATTTCTTTTCTATCAGTCTTTGTTTATACTTATGCCAATACATCATTGTCTGGGTTACTGTAGCTTTAGAGGAAATTTTAAGTCAAACAGGATAAATTTTGTATTTTTTTCCCCAAGATTGTTTGGCTACTCTAGGCCTTTGCATTTCCATAGAATCAGCTTGTCACTTTCTATTTAGAAAGTCTGCTGGACTGTAATTGGTTGCGCTAAACCTATAGCTTAATGGAAGAGAAATGACATACAATATTGAGTCTTCTAATCCTTAAACAAGGAGCTCTGGTAGCATAGTGCCTAAGGCACTTGACTGCTAACCAGAAGGCTGGCGGTTCAAACCCACCAGCCACTCCTTGGAAGGAAGATCGGGCAATCTATTTCCATAGTGATACTGCCTTGGAAACCCAAGGAGGGGTCGCTATGAGTTGGGTCCGATTCGATGGCAAATAACAACAACAACAATCCTTAAACATGACACATCCCTCCACTTACTCAGATCTTAAATTTCTCTCAGCAGTTTTTTTTTTTTTTTTAATGAGTCAGGGAAATAAATCAATTTAATTCCATGACAGACATTAAAAATCAGCACAGGTTAAATATTATTCTTAATTATACAAAGGAAAACCAAGGAATTGTAGACAATTTCAACTTTTGGGATGAAAGATAACACACACAATTGTTTTGTCTGTGACTAATTACAAACAAATTGGTGTGGTATACTTTAAAATAAATACTTTGTAAATAATTTCCCTGTAACAATTAGTAATATAATTTACTAATATTTTCTTTTTCATAAACTTTTTAAAAAAATAAGTGAAAGTTTACACAGCAAATTAAGTGTTCACCTTTAAAAATTTTTAAACAAATTATTCTGCTCCATTGGTTACAATTTTTACAATGTGTCAGCATTCTCATTTTCATTCTGTTTCTTCTGTTTCCACTGGTCTAGCTTCCCTTTCCTTCCTTGCCTCTCATCTTTGCTTTTGGGTAACTGTAGACTGTTTGGTCTCATATGGTTAATTGTTTAAGGGAACACATTACTCATGGGTGATATTGTTTATTTTATAAGCCAATCCATTATTTGGCTGAAAAGTGACCTGCAGAAATAGCTTCAATTTCAAGTTCAAAGAGTCTCTTAGGGTGATAGTCTTGGGGTGTCCTTTAGGCTCTGTCAGTTCAGTAGGTCTGGCCTCTTTTATGAATTTGAGTTTTGTTCTACATTTTTCTCCTATTTTATCCAGAACCTTCTGTTGTGTCCCTGGTCAGAATGGTAGTGGTAGCCAGAAATCATCTAGTTTTTCTGGTCTCAGGTTAGAAGAGGTTGTGGCTCACATGGGCTATTAGTCTCATGGACTAGTTTCTATTTTGAGCTCTCATTCTCTTCTGCTCTGTAGAGTACAGACATATAGTTGTATCTTAGATGACTGCTTGAAAGCTTTTAAGACATCAGATGCTATTCACCAAACTAGGATGTAGAACATTATCTTTGTGTACTGTGTTATGTCAGTTCACTAAGTTGTCCCCCAACACTATGGTCCCAAGTGTTTTGACCATGTAAGCCAATCTCATGAGTTGTTTGAATATATTTAGGAAGGCTCCGTAACTCTGACCCTGTAATAAAGGTGTGGGGGCAGCATCTGACCTCCTCCCTTCACAAGTGGGGAGAAGGATCAAGATCAATGGCTCAAGGCTATTCCTATGAGGAGGAGGTCAGACATGCCTCCACCCTCTGGCATTTTTTCCAGTTCTGCCAACCATCTCTTCCATGGCACTCTTTACTTTTCTGCTAGGTTCAATAATTCATTGCAATGGCCACACAGAACTCACATACAATACTCAGAATTATGGTTTATTAAGGAAGTAACAGGTTACAATTCAGGATCAGAAATAACTCAGGATACAGTTCTTCAATCAGGACAGCCTCTTCTCAGCAGTGCGGCAGGTATGCCTCTTTCTGGTCTGTGGCTCTTTGGCCCTGTGGCCCCTTGGCATCTACACTGTTCTGCTGAAAAATGCCCAGAGGCACCCAACTTCGCCAGCAAGCCTCCTGCCTGAAGACACTCAGCTTCTCACTCTGTAGGCTGGGAAGCCCACTAGTCTGGCTTGTGCTGATCTCCTGGTTGCGATGCCTCTGCTGCCTCCATTGCCTCTGCTGCTGCCATTTCTCTGCCATCACTTCCTGCTGTCTCTGGTGTCACAGCTCTCTGTCTCTTATATTTAGGAGGTTAAGCACAGGAATCTTGGATCCAAGGGATGTGCTCCACTCCTGGATCTTCTTTCTTGATGGTAGTGAGATCTCCTCTTTCTACATCTGGGATAGCTCATTTTAAGTCTAGTAGGATGGCCAAACTGACCAATCACCACATTAGGGTTCCATATACCTTATTTGCATAGTCCCACCACCACAAGTGTGCCAAGCACCTTATTTACACTATTAACAATCTATTCAATCCCTTTGGTGGGCCACAAGCTCCTCACATTTGCATAGTCCTACCCAGTCATTTGGTGGGAGTTACAAAGACTATGGCTAGAATGGCCATATTAAGTAATTCAGTGCACCACAGCACTCTATGTGGTCTGTTATATATGAAGCACACAGAAATGTGTGCATGCATATGCCCATATGCCTACAGATACATCTACACATGCACATGCTTTTACTCACATATGACTTCCTATATGCATATATGGATCCATATCTATCTACATAGCCACACACATATTTTGTGGTTGTTTTTACTATTGCTGCAAAATTTTATGTATTATAGCATTTACCAAAATGTCCCTCTTCCTTGTGTACTTCTTAGTGACTTTACTTACCTTGGTTAAATCATGCTGACTTCACCCATATTTGGGATTGCTTTTCCCATCACCAAAATAATAAGCATCTGCTATCTAGAAAGTGATTCTCCCTCCCTCTGCCTCCCATTCCTGGAAACCATAAAAGAAATTTGCTTTCTGTGTGTATATCTATTCTTGACTTTTTATAATAGTGGAACCATACAATAGTTGTCATTTTTGTGATTGACTTATACCACTCAGCATAATGTCTTACAGATTCATCCATGTTATATTTTGAGGACTCCTCATTATTAGTTATGTTGTTGTTGTTGTTATGTGCCGTGGAGTCGGCCCCGACTCATAGCGACCCCTCCTTGGGTTTCCGAGGCAGTATCACTACGGAAGTAGGATTTCCCAAGCTTCCTTCCGAGGAGTGGCTGGTGGGTTTGAACCGCCAGCCATCTGGTTAGCAGGCAAGTGTCTTTAGCCACTATGCTACCAGTTATAGCTGTGTAATATTCCATTGTATGTAGGAATCACAATTTGTTTATCCATTCATCTGTTGATGGACATTTAGGTTGTTTCCATCTTTTTGTGAATATGAATGCTGCAATGGACACAGGTGTGCATATATCTATTTGTGTGACTGCTCTTATATCTCTAGGATATATATCTAGGAATGGGATTGCTGGATCATATGGTATTTTTATTTCTAGCTTTTTGAGGAATTGTAATACCGTTTTCCATAGCGGTTGTACCATTTAATAATCTCATCAGCATTGAGTGAGAGTTCTAATCCTCCCATAACCTCTCTAGCATTGGTAGTTTTCTCTTTTTTTTGATCACTGCTATTTTTGAAAGGATTAGATGGTATCTTGTAGTTTTGATTTACATCTCTCTAATGGCTAATGATCTTGAACATCTATCTTTTCATGTATTTGTTGGCCTCTTGAATGTGCTCTCTGGTGAAGTGTCTGTTCATATCCTTTGCCCATTTTTTGATTGGATTGTTTATCTTTTTGTTGTTGAGTTATTTAAGTTTTCTAGATATTTTAGAGACCCTTGTCAGATATGGCATTGTCAAAGATATTTACCCAGTCTGCAGGTTCCCTTTTATACTTTCTTGGTAAAATCACTTATTAAATAATATATTTTTTTTCTTTTCTTAACCCTTCCTGCCTTCTTAGCTTTATCCCTGGGCAAATGCTGCCTTTTTGATTTCCCATGGTTGAATGTTCTAATGAACACATAACTTTATGGTGTTACTGATCATCTTACAAGGTTGTCTATCATTTGGCTGAAAGTTGAGCCACAGGGATTGTGTTCAATTCCTAGCTTAAAGGATGTCTAAGGGCTATAGTCCAAGGGTTCCATCAATCTTCATCAGACCAGTAAACCTGGTCTTTTTTGTTTTTGAGTTTTGCTCAACACTTTTCTCCCACTCTATCTGTGACCTCCTATTGTGATTCCTTTCAGAACGGTCAGCAGTGGTAGCTGGGCACCATCTAGTTCTTCTGTTCTTTGGGTAATGGAGGCTGGTGTTCACACTCTACATTAGTCCTTTGGATTGTTTCCTTGCATCTTTGATTTTCTTCACTTTTCTTTGCTCCAGTTGGGGAGAGATCAACAGTTGCATCTTAGATGGCCACTCATAAACTTTTAAGACCCTAGTCACTACTTACTAAATTCTTCCTCTTTTTTGTTGACCCTTTAATCAAACATGATGTCTTTCTCCAGGGACTGATGCCTCCTGATGACATGACCAAAGTATATAAGACGAAGTCTCACCATCTTGGCTTCTATGGAGAATTCTGGCTGCACTTTTTCCAAGACAGATTGGTTCATTCTTCTGTCAGTCCATGGTATATTCAATATTTTTCACCAACATCATAATCCAAAGGCATCAATTCTCTTTCAGTCTTCCTTATTCGTTGTCCAGCTTTCACATACATACGAGGCAATTGAAAATACCATGGTTTGGTAAGGTGCACCTTTATCCTGAAGGTGATATATTTGCTTTTTAATACTTTAAAAAGGTCTTTTGCAGATTTGGCCAATGCAATATATCATTTGATTTCCTGACTGCTGCTTCCATGGGCATTGATTGGGGATCCAAGTAAAATGAAATCCTTGACAACTTCAGTCTCTTCTCTGTTTATCATGATATTGCTTATTGGCCCAGTTGTGAGGATATAGTTGTTTTCTCTATGTTGAGGTGTAATCAGTACTGAAGGCTGTAGTCTGCATATGAATATCCAGTGTTGCCAGTTAAAGAGACTGTTTCTTCTCCATCGAATGGAATTTGACACTTTGTCAAGATTAGCTGCCTATTGATGGATGGATTTACTTCTAGGTTCTCAATTCTATTCCATTAGTCTGTGTCGGTCATTAACCAGTATTAGGCTGTTTAGACTACTGTGGCTGTATAGTAAGCTTTGAAATTGAGAAGTTGAGACCGCCTACTTTCTTCTTCTTCTTCAGTATTGCATTAGCAGCCTCCTACCTTTCCATATAAAGTTGGAGATGAGTTTTTCCATTTCATTATATAATATTGTTGGGATCTGGAATGGGATTGCATTATATCTATAGATCACTTCTGGTAGAATTGACATTTTCACAATATTATGTCTTCTAATCTACAGCATGGTATATTTCTCCATTTATGTAGATCTACTTTAGTTTCTTGCAGTAGTGTTTTATAGTTTCCCTTGTAGAAATATTTTATGTCCCTGGTTAGATTTACTATTAAACTAGGTATTTTATCCTTTTAGGGGCTATTGTAAGTGGTATTGATTTCTTGGTTTCCTTTTCAGAGTCCTCCTTATTGGTGTAGAAGAACTCAACTGATTTTTGTGTGTCAATCTTGTACCCTGCCACTTTACTGAATCCTTCTATTTGTTCCAGTAACTTCCTTGTGGAGTCTCTGGGATTTTCCATGTGTAGGATCATGTCATCTGCAAATAAGGATACTTTTACTTTGTCTGTTCCAATTTGGATAGTCTTTATTTCCCTTTCTTGCTTTATTGCTCTAGCTAGGACTTTCAGTGCACTATCAAATAAGAGTGGTAATAAAGGGCATCTTTGCCTCATTGCCATTCTCAAGTGGAATACTCTCAAACTTTCTCCATTTAGAATAATGTTGGCTCTTGGTTTTGCCTATGTGCCCTTAATTATGTTGAGGAATTTCTCTTACTATTCCTATTTTGCTGAGAGTTTTTATCAGGAAAGGGTGTTGGATTTTATCAAATGGTTTTCCTGCATTGTTTGGGATGATCATGTGATTCTATTCTTTGTTCTATTTATGTGGTAAATCATGTTGATTGATTTTCTGATGATGAACCATCCTTGCAACTCTGGTATGAATCCAACTTGATCATGATATATATATATATATATATTTGATATGTTGTTGAATTCTGTTGGATAGAGCTTTGTTGAGAATTTTTACATATGTTGAGGAGGATCATTGTTCTGTAACTTTCTTTTTTTGTGGTGTC
>NW_006921640.1:8394095-8404188 GCF_000298275.1 Orycteropus afer afer
TATGAATCCAACTTGATCATGATATATATATATATATATATATTTGATATGTTGTTGAATTCTGTTGGCTAGAATTTTGTTAAGAATTTTTGCATTCTACCATATTTTTGCACATAACATACCCACGTCAATAATGCATACACACATATAACACGCATAGTGTGCACAGGAAACTAATGAGCAAGAAAATTGTGTGGTTTGCAAAAATCTGTATAATACACAAGTTATTTGTGTAAAACTAAAGTTTACTTATGAGAGATATTGGTATATAATTTCATTTTTTAGTGGTATCATTGCTTGACTTTGGTATCAGGGTTATGCTGGTTTTATAGAATGAAAAGGAATGGCTACCTTTTCTATGTTTTGGAATAGTTTGAGTAGAATTGGTTTCAACTCTTCTCTGAAAGTTTGGTAGTGAAGCTGTCTAAACTGGGATTTTTTTGTTGTTGTTGGGAGTTGTTTTATAACATCTTCAATTTTTTCTTTTGTTATGCATCCATTGCAATTTTCTACCTATATTTATGTTAGTTTAGGTAAGCAATGTGTTTCTAGAAACTTGTCCATTTCTTCTAGGGTTTCAAATCTGTTGAAGTAATTTACAATTATTCATAATTTTCTGTATGATTCTTTTTATCTTAGTTGATTCTGTTATAATTTTACTATCTCATCTCTTATTTTGGTTATTTGCATCTTCTCATTTTTTTCCTTTGTCAATTTGGCCACTGGTTTGTCTGTTTCATTGATCTTCTCAAGAATCAACTTCTAGTCTTGCTGATTCTTTCTATTGCATTTCTGTTTTCTATTTATTTTAATATTCATGTAATCTTTATGATTTCCTTTTTCTGGGTGACTGGGGGATTCTTTTGCTGTTTCTTTTCTATTTGTTTGAGTTGTTTGGTTAAGCTTTTGATTTTGGCCCTTACTTCTTTATTTGATGTGTGCATTAATTAGTATAAAGTCACCACTGGGCACAGCCTTTACTATGTACTGAAAGTTTTGCATTTTGTGATTTCAATCTCATATGATTATAAAATTTTTAAATTTCATTTTAAATTTCTTCTATTACCCAATAGTTTTTAAGTAAGGCATTATTCAGCTTCCATGTTTTTAATTTTTCTCCCTTGTTATTTCTTTTATTGATTTCTAGTTCTATAGCATTATCATCAGAGAAAATGCTTTGCTTGAATTTATTGAGGCTTGCTTTGTGGCCTAAAATGTAGTATCTTCTGGGGAAAGACCCATGTGCATTTGAGAAGATGATGTACTGTGCTGCTGTTGAGTGGTATGTTCTGAATATATCTATAAGATCAAGTCTGTTGACTATGTTATTTAGATCTTCTGCATCTTTGTTCAGTTTCTTTCCAGTTGTTCTATCTATCATCAAAATTGGTGTGTTAAAGTCTCCTGCTATTATTGTCTCACTCTCACTCACTGCCATCGAGTTGGATCTGACTCATAGTGACCCCTCCTTGGGTTTCCAAGGTGGTATCACTATGGAAGTAGATTGCCCAATCTTCCTTCTGAGGAGTGCCTTGTGGGTTTGAACCGCCAGCCTTCTGATTAGCAGTCAAATGCCTTAGGCACTACGCCACCAGAGCTTCTTGTTACTATTGTAGAACTATTTCTCTTTTCAATTTTGTTAGAGTCTGTTTTATGCATTTTGGAGCTCTGTCTTGGGTGTGTAAATATTTATAAGGGTAATGTTCTCTTGGCTGAATGACCCTTTAATCATTATGTAATGCCTTTCTCTGTCTCTTATAATGGATTTTGATTTAAACTCTATTTTATCAGAGATTATTATTGCCACTCCTGCTCTCTTTTGATTATTGTGTGCTTGATATATTTTTTAATCCTTTAATTTTCAACCTATTTATGTTTGTGTCTAAGGTGTGTCTTTTGTGGACAATATATTGATAGATTTTTTTTTTTTTTTTTTTTTAAATAAATCCACTCTTCCACTCTGTCTCTTGACTGAGAGTAAACCATTTATATTCTGTGTGGTAACTGATGGATATGATTTTAGTGCTGCCACTTGGTTATGCCTTTTTTATGTATGTATGTAGTATTAATATTAATATTATTAGGAGCTCTGGTAGTGTCGTACCTAAGGCATTTGGCTGCTAACCAGAAAGCTGGCGGTTCAAACCCATCAGCCACTCCTTGGAAGGAAGACTGGGCAATTTACTTCTGTAGTGCTACTGCCTCAGAAACCCAAGGCGGGGTCACTATGAGTCGGATCCGACTCAATGGCAATGAGTTTGGTTTTTTGGTTTTGTGTGGTATTAACAGTTTCTTTGCTCTTTGACTGCTAACCAGAAGCCTGGCAGTCCAAACCCACCAGCCACTCTTCAGAAACTGCCTCGGAAACCCAAAGAGGGGTTCACTATCAACTGAAGTTGGGATCAACTCAATGGCAGTGTGTTTGGTTTGGTTTTAGTTTAAGTTCTTTTTGCTTATGGATTTTCTTTTAATATCCTTCTTTGTTGTTGATTTTATGTTTATCGAGTCTTTTATTTTCTTCTTCTTTATTTTAGTGATTAGATTTACTAATTTCCTTTGTGCTTATGCTGAAATTTATCTTTATCTTCCTAAGTTTAAGACAGTTTCCCCATCCAGAGCAAAGAAGAGTGAAGAAAATCAAAGATGCAAGGAAATATTTAATCCAAAGGATTAACGCACAATGTGAACCCCAGCCTCCACAACCCTGAGACCAGAAGAACTAGATGGTGGCCAGCTATCATTACTGACTGCTCTGAAAAGGATCACAATAGGAGGTCATAGATAGTGTGGGAAAAAATGTGGAACAAAACTCAAAAACATTAAAAAAAAAAAAAAAAGGGCTTACTGGTCTGACAGAGGAGCTCTGGCGGTGTAGTGCATACAGCATTTGACTGCTAACCAGCAGGCTGGTGGTTCAAACCCACCAGCTACTCCTTGGAAGGAAGGTTGGGCAATCTACTTTATAGTGATACTGCCTCAGAAATCCAAGGAGGGGTCACTATGAGTTGGATCTGACTCAGCAGTGAGGTGGTGGTGGGGGGTCTGATAGAGACATTCTTCAAATGGGGAACTGAACTCACCCTCTGTGGCTCAACTTTCAGCCAAACAATAGACAGGCCTATAAGGTGAACAATAACTAGGAAGGTATGTACTCATTAGAGCAACAAACCATACAAAGTCAAAAAGCAGCATTTGCCCAGGGATAAAGCAAAGAAAGTAGGAAGTGATAGGAAAGAATAATGGAGGCAAATGGTAAACACAAGGAGAAAGTGGGAGGAGTGCTGTTATGTTGTGGAGATTGCAGTGAATGTCACAAAATAAAATGTGTATGAATTGTTGGACGGAAACCCATTTGCTCTGTAAACTTTCATCCAAATTACAATAAAAAAGAATTAAATAAAAATTTAAAACAGTCTGTTATATCTTGATATTGCCTTGAGTTCCTCTCCATATGGAAGTTCTGTGACTATACCCTTTTCATTTTGAAGTTGTCATCATTTACAGATTGACATCTCTGGTTCCTTTTTTTTTTTTTTCTATTTTGCAAATTTATTTTGCTTTTGTAAATATTTTATCTAGGTTGGAATCTGCATAATGCTGTCATGTGTCTTAATCTCAGATTGGTATCAGATGTTATTGTCCTCTGTCTCTTAATTTCTGTCCCCACCCCCACTGCTGCACCAGGAATGTTCCAGTTTTGCCATAGTATTTGAAAGACAATTTTGTGGAATATATGAATCTTGCTTGACAATTCTTTTCTTTCAGGGTTTTATATATGTCATGCCATTGTCTTCTTGTCTGCATGGTTTCTGCTGAAAAAAATCAGCACTTACATCTTTTTGGTGCCCCTTTAGTATGTGATACTTTGTTTTTTCATGAACTGCTCTCAAAATTCTTTCTTTGCGTTTGTGTTTTGGAAAGTTTGTTTATGATATGCCTTGGTGACTTTCTTTTGTAGTCTATCTTGTATGAGGTTCATTGACCTTCTTGGATGGAAACCTTCTTGTCTTTCTTAATATTAGGGAAGTTTTCTGTTGATACGTCTTAAAAAATACTCTCTGTTCTTTTTTTATCCCTGCTCCTTTTCTGGAATTCTTATTACACATAAATTATTCCTCCTGACATGGTGTCTCACATAAATCTTTGGTTTTCTTCATTTTTCTTAGTCATTTTCTCTGATTGTTTCTCAGACAAATTAGTATCAAGAGATTTGTCTTCATTTGACTGGTTCTTTCTTCCATTGATTCAATTCTACTTCTATGTCCTTCCATTGACTTATTTATTTCTGATATTTTATTGTTATTATAGATTTCTAGTTGTTTTTGTATGGTTTCTAGTTGTCTATTTTGTTATATTTTTCCTTGTGTTATTTTCTTTTTCTATGATTTTGTCTGTTTTTCTTGATCTCTTTCAGAATTCTACATATAAGTCTTTCAAGTTCCATATCAAGTTGTTCTATTACCATTTTTTTCCTCAGGAATGTTCTCTGCCTCTTTATTTTGCTTACTTGTTTGATCCATCTTATCCTATTTATTCATGTATAATTTGATATTGTCTGCTGTCTCTGAGGTATTAAGATGCTAATTTATTTATATATTTATTGATTGTATGTTTGTTTTATGCTGATTTTTAAAATTTGTTTTGATATATCTGGAGCTTTGTTTCTTCTCTTTCTCTTTAGAATGTCTTTCTTCTTTTATATTATTTTCATTGTTATTATTTTGTCCTCTATGCGTGACTTTGGTGACATCTGTTGGCTGAGCATGATGACCTCTCATTAGTAGGTATGGTGGGTCCCACCTATGTGTGAGTCCCCTATGGTTAGATTCACATGTTTTCCCTCACTTGAGTGGATTTTGGAGAGCAGGTCTTTCCTTGATGTTGGCTGACAAATTTTGAGTGGTCAGGGTCCCTTCATAACCTTTATGGGACTGTGGGGTCCTTCTGTGTTGGTGCTTGCAGTTAGTGCATTCTCTGGAGATCAGGGCAGGATTTCTGCATATCGGCTGTGAAGGGGTGGTACCCAAATGGGTAGGGTAGGTACTCTATACACACATGAATTAGCATCTCAGTAGATGAGGGGCTATTAAGGGGTTTCAGTGCAAGTGCAGATGGCTTACAGAAACTGTCTGGGGGTGGGATGTGACACTGCAGCTGGTGGACATTGGATGAGGGCACTAGGATCTCCTGCTTGTTATTTGTCAGAGAAGGATATGGCATCTGTCAGGATGTGATTGGCACTGATGATGAAATGATGTGTCTGTCAATGGAGTGTGGGTGCAGGAAGAATTCTTGCTAGTCACTGTTTTGGTCACTGTGTGTGTGTGCCATCATTTGCCAGGTGGCCAAGGCAAGGGTGCATGGGTCACTGATCACCAAATGGTTGGCAGAGGAATTCTCACTGCCAGTTGCTGGTTGGTTGGGGTGGTGGGGGCAGGAAGGGAGCACACGTTGGTGATTACTGGGCAGACGGGGTGTCTTGGGGGTGAGTGGAGCAGGCACAAGCTTCTGGCCACAGGTCTGATGACATGGGAGCATGTGTCAGGTGGGGAGGAGCACATTGCTGGTCATTGGTATAGGGATGGGATGTGTTCTTCCAGTTTCTGGTGTGGACACCATGGCACTCCCGGCAGAGTATAGCCACCAATCAGGACTCAGCCCCAACCAAATGAGAGAAGGGAAAGCTATCTAGGTTCTGGATGAGGGGTGGATCTCTAGCCACCCCTCCAAGGATTCTCCACTTCACCAGTGCCACTTGCCTAGGTGATTAGGGAGTACTGCTACTGGTTAGTTCTTTTTCTATTTTCTCCTGGGTTTCTCTATACAGTATCTCTGTTTCTTATTGAGGTTTCCATGAAGTTGCCTTCTTGTGCTCCTCACATGGGAATACTGCTCACTTTGTCTCAGGATGGCCACACTGCACTGGGCTGGTTGGCAGAACACCTACAGTCCATAAGTCTCCTCATTTGCTGTTTTCATTTGGTTTCTCCTTCCCTTGAGCATTCAATCTAATTCTTCATTCCTCTGTTTGCTATTCTGGGTTCCCAGATTGTCTTCTGTATCTGTTTCACTTGGTTTCTTGGTTCTTTACTGTAGCAGGACAGCATGGCATATGTGTGACTAAGCTGTCACCTTGGGCTGTCTCCTCTTAGCTGTGTTTTGTAGTTTTCAGTGTATAGGTTTTGTAGATCTCATGTTTTTCGATGTTACTGTAATTTTTTTAAAAAACTAAATTTTTTCTATTTTAGAGTTCTTTGTCTCTGTGGGCTCTCTCCTTTCCAGGTCTTTTCTCTAATCTTCTGGCTGCTGTCAACCCAATTATAGCCTGGAACATCTCCAATATCTCATGCCAATAAAGCTGCAACTTCCTGCCCCTGGAGACCTTCCCAGAATGGAAAGTGCTCTCAGGTAAAAAGCCACAGACTTGCAAATCTCATTCATTGCAGTTCATCTTTCAAGGGCAGATTTCCCTTCATTTCTGTTTCTTGTGGTCACCCTCTCATGCCTTCAGTAGTTTGCTTTTATATTTTATCATTGTTACCCGCAGAAGAATTAATTTAACCAAGTTACTCCTCTATGTTCAAAATCTCTGTGCTATTTTTTTTAAGAACAAATCTGTATTCTCTGAAAATGGAAGTGGATTGCAGAGCAGACAGCTCCCTTGAAGTTACAGACAGCCATAATGCAGCTTAACAATAGCCCAAATGCACAAGATCTGGCATCATACTTCTGTAATGTTCCATCTTTCACTGTGTTGCCCTTGAACAATATGTTTAAACTCTTTGGAGTCAGTCTCCTTATCTATAATATGAAGAAAATAATAGTTCTTATTTTAAATAGCTTTATGAGAATTAAGCTGGGAGCTCTGGTAGCATAGTGCCTAAGGCACTTGACTGCTAACCAGAAGGCTGGCGGTTCATACCCACCAGCCACTCCTCAGAACGAAGGTTGGGCAATCCTACTTCTGTAGTGATACTGCCTTGGAAACCTAAGGAGGGGTCGCTATGAGTTGGGGCCGACTCGACAGCAAACAACAACAACAACATGAGGATTAAACTAGGCAAAACTCCTTAGAACAGAGCCTGGCATAAGGTAAATACTCAGAAAAATGTTAGGATTATTTCAGATAAACTCTTTATTTTATAAATCAAATCTGTGGGGCTGGGTGAGTGGTGGTGGTGGTGGAGGAAGGGGGGGAGCTCTGGTTTCTTCTTCTTCTTCCTCTTCATCTTTTCTTTTGAGGACATGGTACACCCAAGGGTCAATGAGGTAGTGAGGAGTTGGTAGTGGCAGTAAGGCCAGGATGGAGCAAAGGTGGTAGGATCAGGGGAAAAGATGGAAGAGTACTTAGGAAATTGATTACACAGAAGAAGAATGGAGCAAATAAATAAATATATTTGGGATAATAGGAGCCAAGTTTCTTACTGTTGGAGAAAATACTCAAAATGTGAGGAAGGGTAAGACTAGACAAAATCCTAAAGTGAGGGACTGGAAATGGTGGTGTCAACTCACAACTTGATAGACAAATGACAGACAGATAGATGATAGATACATACATATGTACAGAAATAGAGAGACAGACATATATTTCTTATTTTTTCCACTGAAAGGATCTATGAACAATAAAACCCAGAAGTTATTTGCATATCAAGTGCCAGGCCTTGATTTCTGAAAAATATTCTCCACTAAACAGATATAGGGATCCTTGAAGAACCAATTCCAGGACTGGGGCAAGGAAAGTACAAGATGAGCCTGGAATATCTTTTTATGCCAGAAAATAAGGAAGTGCTTAAACCACGATGGGGACATGTCACAATAACCCAGGAACAGTTTGAACGGGTTCCCACTGGCCAAATCTGGGATGACCCAAGCATCAAAATATATAATGATAGGACTGAATTACCATCCACTGAATAAAATAGAACCCATGATAGTTAGATAGATAAATGGAAGCAAAGGAAAAATTCTTTGTTAGAGTAGATGCCAGCTAATAAATGTAGAAGAAATGATGGAAATAGAAAATCACAATTGAGCAAGAACTCAGTGGTGGTTGATTCAGGTTGACAGGACCTTGCAGTTTCTCTTCCAGCCACACTCTCTGAGAGGAGCCAGGAATGAATCCTTTGATGTGGTTGCTGAACCTCTCTAAGGCCTGGCTTGTGGCAAAAATTTTCTGGGATTCTTTCTAAGAAGCAACCAATTTCTGTTGTAAGGGTGATGGGAAAAGAACCTTGTGGAAGAATTTCATTAAAAGAATCTTCACCCAACAGTTTTCTTAGGGAGGTAGCTTTTAGCTTCACGTAGGAAGAACCTGGAGTTTTATAAGCAAGGAATGCATTATTTGAGGAAGTTCCCTGGTGCTGGGGAGATTCTCACCAGGGGAGCATTCTTCCCTGAGGGCCAAACCTGCAGCTGTTGAGAAGAGGGAGCTTTACCAGTGTTACCTCTACCTATCACCACTACCACCAGTGCTGCTTACTGTGATGTAGAAGTGCAAGTGACATAGAAAGAGCACTAACTTCGGATCACCCGAACCCAGGTTTGTGACACATACTTCTAGCAGGATGACTAGCTCCCTGAGCCACAGACTCCTCCTTATAGTTACCTAACCTTGTCATGTCAAGCTGTAGAAGGGTTCCTCCATTCAAGCAGTCAGCAACTATCCATTACACATCTACTCTGGAAATCAGGAAAAAGCTCTGGTGGTGCTGTGGGTAAGCACTCTGATGCTAACCAAAAAAGATCTATGGTTCGAACTCACCAGCAGCTCCATAGCTTCGAGAAGGCTGTGGCAGTCTGCATCTGTGAGGATTACAGCCTTGGAAACCCTATAGGATAGTTCTACTCTGTCCTGTAGGGTTACTATGCATCAGACTCACTGAGTGGTATGAGTATAGTCTTGGCTTATACAAAGCAGAGTTAGATGCTCTAGGGCACAAACACATACAGACTCCTTACCTAGAGGAGCTTACATTTAGCAGGAGGGAGGAAGAGAATGGCTTAAATTCAGTGGGGTACAGGGTGGGTAAGGGAATCTGTTTCAAAGAAGAGTAACATTTGAGGTTTGAAATGATGTCACGTGTGGAGCTTTTGTATTAGCTTTATCTTCTTCAACCCTTGGCTGCATCTTTTGTAATATTCACACAGCATCTCAAACAAACAATGGAAGCAGCAATGTCAGCACTCTGCTCATACACTGTCATTAATGAGCCATTATTTCTTTTTCTGCAGTCCTTGCAAACAGTTAACATGCTCAGCTGCTAACCAAGAGGCTGGCAATTCAAGTCCACCCAGAGGCTCTTTGGAAGAAAAGTCTGGCAATCAACTTCTGAAAAATCAGCTAATGAAAACTCTTTGGAGTACAGTTCTACTCTGTGACACACACGAAGTCATCAACTCCACAGCAACCGGTCTGGTATTTCTTTTTCTATCAATAAATTATTTTTTTAAAAAAAGAACAGTATATTTAAATACTAAATTGCTGTATGTAACATGATTAAAAAAAAAAAAAAAGAAAGAAAACCTAATTTAATTGTATTAACTACACCTTACATATAAGCCCAGGATTCTTTTCTACTACTAGAAAACCTCTGCTTCCGGCTATAAGAGGTCTTTCAGGTACTGAAAAGTCAGTCCTCAGACTGTGCATGGTTTGCAGCCTGGATATTAAAATCCTTCTGATGTTTTCTTGCAAACATTGGGATTTCGATGGCTGTTTTTCCTGATGGCTAACATTGATTGACTGCTTTACTTAAACAGTTTGAAGACCCCAAGCTGCCTTTGTCTCTCTCCCTATTCTCTATCATTTCCTCTAATAAGTCATAAACAAAGAAGAAGGAATGGGACTGCCTGCTTTGTCCCAGTGCCCAGGATAATTTACTTCCTCAAAGCAAAAAGTTCCTCAAGTATTTAATTACTCAATTCACTTTCCCTCTCCATGATCAGTGCTCAGTCACATTTTATAACTTCTTCAGCCATCTCCTCAGTCTCACTATTTTCTTAGCCTCAACTCTTTTTTTTTTTAAATAACCATCTAAACTTTTTGCTTTTTCTGTTGTTGTTATTTGTTGTTGTTGATAGGTGCCATTGAGTC
>NW_006921640.1:8407618-8423475 GCF_000298275.1 Orycteropus afer afer
TTCAGTGTTTATTTGAGAAACACTGGCTGTAATGGATGTTGAGGGGCTTTGCCCACAGCTCCTGGGAGTGCTGACAGCTGAAACCCCCACTACCCTCCCTCAGGATTGTCCTTACCCAGAGAGTGGCCCTTGTCTTTCTTGTGAAGGCTGCATCCAGTGATTGGTCAATACCAAAACCCTAACCCATTGCCATTGAGTCAATTCCAACTCATAATGACCACAGAGGACAGAGTAGACCTGCTCCATAGATTTTCCAAGATTGCAATCTTTATAGAGTAGACTAATACATCTTTCTTCATGGAGTGGCTGGTGGCTTTGAACTGCTGACCTTTCAGTCAGCAGTCTAGTGGTTAACCACTATACCATCAGGACTCTGTGACTGGTCAACCAAAGCAAAACCAAACCAAACTCACTGCCATAGAGTTGATTCTGACTCATAGTGACCCCCTTTGGGTTTCTGAGGTGGTAGATTGCCCAGTCTTCGTTCCGTGGAGTGGCTGGTGGGTTTGATTCATTAACCTTCTGGTTAGCAGTCAGATGCCTTAGGCATTATGCCAACACAGGGGAATAAAGAGCTCTGTTGGGCCACACCAACTCCAGAGATCTCAGGAAATTGTCTGGGGCTTTTGTTGCAGCTGCATTGCAGCCCAACATCTTCCTCTGCCCAAGCCTGCTTCCTTTAGTCTCCCCAGGTGATTTCATGACACTTCCTCCCAGCACACTTTCTGCATACGAATATCCATCTCACAGTCAGCTTTTGAGGAATCTGACTTGAGACATTAACCTTCAAATTGCTTTCCAGGTTTGATGTGATGCATCCTCTTCACTCTTTGCTCCATGAAGACAAATATTGCTCTGTTAAAAGGTGATTGAATTTTAATAAATGAAATAAATTTACATCTTCGTTCAAAAAACTCCTGCTTAAATGTTATTTAAATAAGTGCCACTCTGAGATTAAAGACAAATACAAAGTGGGTGACTTTTGTTGAATCCTAATTTTCTACAGGACAAAATCCAAACTCTTCACCATGGGGCATCAAAGGCTCTTTGGGATTTTTCTCTAAATGTTCTTTCCAGTTTCATCCCCCCACTCTTCTCCAACCATGCACTCTATGTTCCAGCCTCCCAGGATTGTTTTCTTTCTTCCCCAAACCCAGCATGCTCTTATATCCTTCTGTGCCCTAGCACACTCCATTCTTCCTGCCTGGAAGGCCCAAGCTCCCCTCTCCCTCCTATCCTCTCCCCTGGTGAGTGCCTAGTCACTCTTAAGGCCCATTCAGCCCTCCCTGACTTCCCACTGCAGATTTTTTGTTTGCTCCCCTGGGTTCCCACAGGACTCTGAACATACATCTAGTGAGAGAGACGCTTCCCAATTAGAATTAAAACAACTGTCCATGTTTGGGTTTCTGATCTTGCATATCCAAGGTCAAAGGTCAAAACTTACACATAATATCCTCCCCAATGCCAAGAAGCCCAGTGCCTGGCACACAACAGGTTTTCCAATATTTGAGGAGTAAATTAATGACTAAATGAATAGGAGCCACCTCTCTCGATAGCAAGTCAGGAGTTATGAAGTATACAGTGACCAAAGGTCAGAATGTGTAAGAGATCAGGAGTATGGCGGTTAAGGACAGAGCCTCTGGGGTCCACTAGACTTAGCTCAGACTGTGTGGTCTTGACCAGGCTATTTAACGTCCATTTCCTCATCAAAGGGGGGAAATACCCTCTCCACCATGGGATTTCAGAAAGATTAGGCAAAATGATACATGGCAGAGATGAAAAACAGATATGAAAATTTATGTTTCTGTGCATCTGTTAATTCTTGGGCTCTTGTTACATGACTTGGTAATGGGTGACAGTGAAGCAGAAATGTCTCAAACCAGCTGGATTTGACTTACCCTGGAAGAGGTGGTGAGTGACTGAAGGCAGGGGAAAAAAATAGGTGAGAGATAGAGGGAGAAATGGAAGAGTCTTTATGGGCTGGATTTCAAGAGTTTTTGAAAATATGTTGTTGTTGTTGTTATGTGCTGTCGAGTTGGCCCCGACTCATAGCGACCCCTCCTTGGGTTTCCAAGGCAGTATCACTATGGAAGTAGATTGCCCCATCTTCTTCCAAGGAGTGGTTGGTGGGTTTGAATTGCCAGCCTTCTGGTTAGCAGTCAAGTGCCTTATGCACTATGCTACCAGAGCTCCTATATAAGTAAAGATCTTTCTGAACAGTAGCCAAGTTGATTGAATATTAAGTGGTTATGAAAATTTTAAGAAATTTTGGTATTTATCGTGAAAGTGATCCCCACCATGATGATTTTTTTCCCAAAGAGACTGCAATAAACACTTAAATTGATTTTCAATTATTTTTAGATGTTAAACTAATATTTTTTGGAATGTGGCACTGTGCTAAGGCTGGCCTTAAGGTAAAAGAAAGCTGGCAAGTTTTAATTTACATGGGTTGCAAATATATGAACAGCTTAGCATGATGCTTGGCACAGAGTAGGTGATCAATAAATGTTCTCACTGCCGTGGAGTCGGATCCAACTCATAGCGACCCCTCCTTGGGTTTACAAGGCAGTATCACTATGGAAGTAGGTTGCCCAACCTTTCTTCCAAGGAGTGGCTGGTGGGTTTGAACTGCCAGCCTTCTGGTTAGCAGTCAAATGCCTTAGGCACTATGCCACCAGAGCTCCTAAACCAAATGCACTGCCATCAAGTAGGATCTGACTCATAGCGACTGCTCCTTGGGTTTACAAGGCAGTATCACTATAGAAGTAGGTTGCCCAACCTTTCTTCCAAGGAGTGGCTGGTGGGTTTGAACTGCCAGCCTTCTGGTCAGCAGTCAAATGCCTTAGGCACTAGACCACCAGAGCGCCTACCAATAAGTGTTAGCTATTATTATGATCTACCACCCATCTGTCAGTTTGTCATACTGTGCTGGCTTGCATGTTGCTATGATGCTGGAAGCTATGCCACCAGGATTTCATATACCAGCAGTGTCATGCATGGTAGATAGCAGAGCGTCCAGCCTAAAACAGACTAGGAAAACAGATCTGGTGATCTACTTCTGAAAATTAGCAAATGAAAACCATTTGGATCACCAGAATGTTGTCTGAGCTAGTGCTGGAAGATGAGCCTCTTGTTAAAAGGCTCTCAATCCACAGTGGCACAGCAATGGGCTCAAACATATCAGCTATTGGGAAGATGGCACAGGATCAGACAGTGTTTCATTCTGCTATATATGGAGTCACTCTAAGTCAGAGTTAACTCTATGGCAGCTAACAACAACAACAACATTGTCATGATGAACAGACAAGGAGATAAGGAAATAAGGAATAAGCATGGCTTAAGGGTCAAGCCAATCTAGGGAGTTACATTAATTAACCCAAGAAGCTTATATTTGAGACATAAAGATGTGAGCCTGAAATGGAGTCCAAGGGTCCCTCAGACTGTTCCTATCTGGACAGGATCTGGGAAGACTCAGCCGCACAGGAGTAACTGGCTGAGTAGTGCCTGAGGGAAGGAGAAGGAGACATAGCTGCCTATAATTCCCACCAAACTGTTTTCCACTGTAGAAGGAAAACAGGAGGTAGAAGAAAATAGTCTCTGGAAAAAGGAAGAGGAGGCTGACTTCAAGCTGAAGCCAGGGCTAGCAGAAGCAGGCTGGTAAAGTAGATAAATGTGCCTGGTAAGGTGCTCAGGTTGGCCATTGCTGATCAGGCTGAATAAGCAGGGAAGAAACAACGCAGAGAAAAGGGATTTCCTTATGCTTACAGGAAGTTGAGCTTTGAGCCAATGAAAAACAAAAAACAAAAAAATGTTGGAAAGGCAGAAAGAGGCCTTTTCTTTAATTGGCTTGAACAGAACATATGTAGCTGTCTCAGAAAAAAAAGTCTATTAAAAATAAGGTTATTCTATCAAAAAGTCTGATACACTAACAAACTCATAGGAAGGGCCTCTTGCTGCCAAGCTGAAATTAGGAGGAATGAAGAACAACAAAGGTCAGGTGAGTAAGTACCAGGTGGATTTCATATACTTCTTTGCAAAAGTCCCTCTACCAAAATAATTTTTTAAAGTGATGACTTTAAGCTTCATTTATGTAGCACATAGTGCTTTCAGAGTGGCAGTAGTGGATCACATGGGTAGCTTCAGCATCATCAGTAGTTTTATTTCTCAGGGGGATAGTTCGGGGGTGTTCATTATATTGTAATGCTTCAAATCCGTATCAGTCCATCTCAATAGGGATCCACTGCCATTTGGGGCAGGATAATTCTTTATTATGTGAGGCTGTCAACAACCTAGCCTCAGCCACTGAAAGTCTTGCCCAGGCCCCAGTCATTGTAACAATGATGACAATGAGACAACTGCATTTGCAAATACCACCTTCCTGGAAGTATGGTATGGGTCCCAAGCAGAAATGCTGGCTCACATATTTAGTACATATTCTCTTTCACATACATAAAAATTACAAAACATAGATTTCAAATAGATTCTTATCCTTCCATTCAACACGTATGTATTGAGCACTTTCTTCCTATCAGGCAACATTGTAGGTTCTATGGATACACAGTGACCAAGGCAAAGTCCCTCCCTCTGTGGGGCTCTCATTCTAGGGGCAAAGACTGATACCAAACGAATATCCATGTTACATCAAGAAACTTAGAAGTGGAGATAGGCCAAGGCTTCTATAGCGCCGTGTGCCAGCTCCCTCCTGATTGCTCTAGCTCCTCCCTTAGGAAACTTTACAGACGGCCAGTCCCTGCTGTACTGTAACCACATCTTACAGAAAGGCTGGGATCAAAAATGTGGACATGTTGAAGGAGGTGAACAGGACTGGGTGTAGTGTGCTGTTCAGGCATCAGAGAAACAAAGCAAAGAAGGACACTGTGGCCCCTATCAAGGAGTTTGACAAGTACAACCCCACCTGGGAAAAATTTTGATAGTTATGTGACACATGAAATATAACCACTTCAGGTACTTCTATCTGGGCCAACTGGCCAATCTACTCCCTCTGTTCAAATATGGTTAAAGCATTAACTGCGCCACACAGCCAATGATCCATCCAAAAACAATGAAGGTAGCCTAAATTCCGAATACCAGAGACTGCAATCTTCAGCCTTGTTGAAAAAATACCTCAATCTTTGACCTCTATTTTGTTCTTTTACACAGGGACATTCTCTGTAGTAGTTGGTTGTGGCTCTAAAACAATTAGCAAAACAGCTTATATTTGTATTTATTTTCTATTCCATACTTTCTCCCAGTTCATATTTTTCCTTTCTTCAAAATCTATTCCTTACAAAACAAACAAACAAACAAATCTCTTGAAGAAAAAACACTCAAAACCCAAACCATAAAAGTATTCATATCTTTTATATAGTTCTAACCTGGAAGCATAAACTCAAAAAATGATTCCAAGTAACAGAAAAACTCTTGTGTGCAAAGAAACTTACTGCAGCATTATTTAAAATAGCAAAATCCCAACATAGCCAGTCAATCCAAACAGTATAGAAATGGTCATG
Organism: Orycteropus afer afer; assembly: GCF_000298275.1. NCBI lineage: Eukaryota > Metazoa > Chordata > Mammalia > Tubulidentata > Orycteropodidae > Orycteropus > Orycteropus afer. The sequence continues at coordinate 8,413,129 of NW_006921640.1, forward strand.
TAAAACATGGTAGGGCCATACATGGGATTACATACTAGATTTTAAAATTATATTTATAAGGAGTTAGCAATAACTTTTGGAAATGCTTCTATTATAATAAATGGCAGAGAGGGGGTATAAGATCGTGTAGAGTATGATAGAGCAGCAAAACCAAAGAAAGTTGGAATGAACTACATCAGCACATTAGCCTTGTTGTCTGAGAAGAGTACAATTATACACACATAGGTTTCATTCTTCTGACTTTCATATGTCATTGTTGTTAGACACCATCAAGTCTGGTCCATAGTGACCCAATGTACAACAGAAAGAAACACTGCCTCGTCCTCCACCATCCTTACAACTGTTGCTATGTTTGAGTCCATTGTTGCAGGCACTGTATCAATCCATCTCCTTCAGGATCTTCCTCTTTTTTGCTGACCCTCCACTTTACCAAGATGATGTCTTTCTCCAGGGACTGGTCCCTCCTGATAACACATCCAAAGTACATGAGATGAAGTTTCATCATCCTTGCTTCTAAGGAGCACTCTGGCTGTACCTCTTCCAAGATGGATTTGTTTGCTCTTCTGGAAGTCCATAGTATATTCAATATTCTTTGTCAACACCATAATTCAAGTGCATCAGTTCTTCTTCAGTCTTCTTTATTCATTGACCAACTTTTGCATGCATATAAGGCAATTGAAAATACCATGGCTTTGGTCAGATGTACTTTAGTCCCCAAAGTGACATCTTTGCACTTTAACACTTTAAAGAGATCTTTTGTAGCAAATTTACTCTGCGCAATATGTCATTTGATTTCTTGACTGCTGCTTCCGTGGGTGTTGACTGCAGATCCAAGTAAAATGAAATCCTTGACAATTTCAATATTTTCTCCAATTATGATGATGATGCTTATCAGTGTAGTTGTGAGGATTTTTGTTCTTTATGTGTGGACTTCTGCTTTCTTCATGTTGAAGTATAACACATACTGAAGGCTTTGCTCTTCATCAGTAAGTACTTCAAGTCCTCTTTGCTTCTAGCAAGCAAGGTTGTATCATCTATGTATCACGGATTGTTAATGAATCTTCCTCCACTTTTGATGCCATGTTCTTCTTCATGCAGTCCAGCTTCTTGGATTATTTGCTCTGCATACAGGTTGAATAAATATGGTAAAAGGATACAGCCCATCACAAATATTTTGTGATTTGAAACCATGCAGTATTTCCTTGTTCTGTAAGAATGACCACCTCTTGGTCTATGAACAGTTTCCCCAGGAGCTTATGAAGTGTTCTGAAATTCCCATTCTTTGCAAAGTTATACATAGTTTGTTATAATTATATAATCAAATGCCTTTGCATAGTCAATAAAATACAGGTAATCATCTTTCTGCTATTCTCTGCTTTCAGCCAAGATCCATCTGACACCAGAAATGTTAACCCTCACTCCACATGCTCCTCTGAATCTGGCTTGAATTTCTGGCAATTCCTTGTCAATGTACTGCTGCAACTACTTTTGAATTATCTTCAGCAAAACTTTACTTGTATGTGATATTAATGATATTGTTCAGATAATTCTGTGGAACCACCTTTCTTTGGAATGGGCACAAATATGAATCTCTTCCAGTCAGTTGCAAGGTAGCTGTCTTCCAAATGTCTTGGCATAGAAAAGGGAGCACTTTCCACCTTGCATCCCTTTGTTGAAACAACTCAATTGGTATTCCATCAATACCTGGAGCCTTATTATTCAACAATACTTTTAGTGAAGCTTGGACTTCTTCCTTCCATACTATCAGTTCTTGATCAAGTGCTACCTCCTAAAACAGTAGAATGTTGACCAATTCTTGGCACAGTGACTCTGTGTATTCCTTACATCTTCTTGTGACACTTCCTGCATCATTCAATATTTTGCCCATAGAATCCTTCAATATTGCAACTTGAGGCTCATGTTAAATAAAATGCTATTATTCTTCTTAAGAACATGTATTAATATTAGATGTTGAATTTTGATCTGCTAATATTTTGTTGCATATGCGTTCATCTATGTTCATGAGAAATCTTAGTCTGTAGTTTTCCTTTCTTGTAATGTCTTTCATGTATTCTTGCATAATTTAAAAAATACTTCAAAATAATAAATTGATATTTCCATTTAGATGTTTTAGTACATTTCATTTTACAGATTAGGAATAAAAAAATTCCTAGGGAGCTCTGGTGTCATAGTGCCTAAGGCATTTTGACTGCTAACCAGAAGGCTGGCAGTTCAAAGCCACCAGCCACTCCTTGGAAGGAAGATTGGGCAATCTACTTTGGAGAGATACCGTCTCGGAAACCCAAAGAAGGGTCACTATGAGTTGGTCGCAGTGAGTTTGGTTTGGTTTTTGGTTTAGTTTTTGGTTTAGTTAAATGTCATGAGTAGACATCACCTTTTGCCAGTTTGAGACCAATGCTCATGGCTTACACCTAAGTGCTTGCTCATGCACAAAGGATGTTTTGCTCTCAACTGAGACCTTGCATCCATACACTCAAATCCTACTTATTGGCTCAGCTTTTAAGAGGTTAATAAACTCGCTGCAAAACATAAACCTCTAAAATTCAAATGCTGACTAGGCAGTAAATGTCACAGGGTCAGAGAGAAAAAAGAATAGCAGAGAAAAAAGAATGGCCAAAATTCACCCAGGTCTTGATGAAAGTTATTATATCTCTAGATCCTAGAAGCTCATCCATGAGAGTAGGCATCACTGACTAAGCCACAAAAATAAAAATCTACAACTCTAGACACTCAAATGTTTATTAGACTCATAAAACTCAAACTGAGTTAGACCCAGAAGCAAAGTTAGAAATCACCTGATTCGATCCCTCCATTTTTCAGTTAAGAAACTGAAACCCAAAGGGTCAGGTGTCTTCCTTTATTTAAGTACCTAAACAAATCTGGGAAACAAAAACAAAGTCCATGCTCTTATGGAGCTTATTTTCTTATTTCCCAAGGGGAGGTGGTAAGAGGGTAAATAATAAAATAAAATTTAAAAAGCATGTAATATCTCAGGTTCTGGTGAGTGTTAAGTAGAAAATAAAGCAGAGTGAGGAACCAGAATATCAGGGGGCTGCTATTTTACATGAAGTCAGGAAAGTCCTCGCTGATAGAGAAATACTTGAATAGATTCCCCAAAGGAAGAAGGGCTAGAGAGTATGGCTTTGTGGGGGAAGAGTCTTCTAGGTAAAGGGTCCAGAAAGCACAGAGACTCCAAGGCGGGAGTACGTAAAGCTCCAGTTTAAGAGACTGTGAAGAGGCCAGTGGGGTTGATGTGGAGGGAAGGAGACGAAAGTGCTAGGAGGAAAGATCAGAGTAAGTTATACCAGGGAATGGCAAACTCTTCTCTGAGACCCTGGAAACCACTAATGAACTTTCGTCTTTATGCATTTGCTTATTCTAGGTATTTCATATAAGTGGGATAATATACTATTTGTCCTTTTGTGTCTCACTTATTTCACTCAGTGTAATGGTTTCAGGGTTCATCCATGTTATAGCATGTATAAGGACATCATTTCTCTTTATGGTTGAATAATATTTCATTATATAGATATATCACATTTTTATTCATTCATCTGTTGATGGACATAAGTTGTTTCTACTTTTGGTTATTGCGAATAATACTGCAATGGGCATTGGTATGCATATGTCTCTTTGAGTCCCTGCTTTCAATTATCTTAGGTATATATACCTAGGATTGGAATTGCTGGGTCATATGGTAATTCTATGTTTAACTTTTTGAGAAATCATCAGACTGTTTCTATAGCAGCTGTACCATTTTACATTCCCACTAGTAATGCATGAGAGTTCTAATTTCTCCACATCTTTGCCTTTCCATCTTTCTGATAACAGTCATCCTAGTGGTGTGAAGTAGTATTTTACTGTGATTTTGATTTGCATTGGGAGCAGCAAACTTTTTCTGTAAAGAGCCAGGTAGTAAATATCTTAGGCTTTATTGGCCATACAGTCTCTGTTGTAACTGTGAAAATGTATAAGCTGTTGTAATGTGAAAGCAGCCATTGAAATAAGTAAACAAATGAATGTAGCTGTGTTCTAATACAACTTCATGTACAAAAACAGGTGGCAAACTGTATTTGGCCTACAGGCCATCATTTGCTGACCCCATTGGAAGCCAAGTAAGGACTGTAGATTTTATTTTGAGTGAGATAGACAGCTATTAAAGAGTTTAAAGCAGAACAGTGATATGAGCTAAACTATGCCTTATATATTTTCCTGTAGCTTATCTATGTTTTAAAAATTCACTGTGACTGCTATCTGCAGAAAGGACCACTAAGGGATAAAGGCAGAAGCAGTTAGGAAGCTAGTGCATTATTCCAGGCAAGAGATGGTGATGGCTTAAACCAGGATAGAGGCAGTGGAGGTGGGATAAGTGATCATACTCTGGATATATTTTGATGGAAGAGCTTACATGATTTTCTGATGGAGTAAATATTCCTAATGGAGTGTGAAAGAAAGAAAGAATTCAAGGATAACTCCAAAGTTTACACCCTGAGACACAATTAACTGAAAGAAAGGAGCTGCAATTAACCAAAATAGGTACAACTAGAGGAGAAGCGGAGTTTTATAAAATTATGAGTTTGATACTTCACCTGCAAGTTAGATATCCTAGCAGAGATGGCTATATGAGTTGGAGATGTGGGAAGAATTGGAGCTAGCATTGTGAACTTGGGTGCCATTAGTTAGTTAGAACTTAAAGCTATGTATCTAGATGAGATCACTTGAGGAGTGACAAGGGACCAGCTTTCTATAGCATGACAGCATCAGAAGAAACACCTCTCCAGGGCACAGGCAGCCCACAGGCTGCTCAACCACAGAGAATCCCAAGTAGCAGAGAAAAGTGGCACTTCTGTCAGCTCATGGTTCCATGGTGGTCAGTTCTATGATGCCCACAAATACTTATGTGTGGGTTGTGGGTAGGTATTGTGTGCTATATGCTCATGTTCACCTGTGTACATCTGTGTATATGGGTCTGTGTGTGCCATATGGGGGTGCCATTGACAGACACTATTGATTCTAATTGATGACTCTAGTGGGGGTTGAATGGCGGCCCCCACAAAGTTATGTCTGAGTTCTAACCCTCTGAACCTATGAATGTGACTTTATTTGGAAATAGAGGTCTTTGCAGATGCAATCAAGTTAAGGATTTTGAGATGAAATCATCCTGTATTATCCACTATAGTCTTTAATCTTCATCAGTAAGAGCTTCAAGTCATCTTCACTTTCAGCAAGCAAGGTTATTTCCTCTACATATCACAGGTTGTTAATGAATCTTCCTTTAACCATGATGCCAAGTTCTTCTTCATATAGTACAGCTTCTCGGATTATTTGCTCAGCATGCAGATTGAATAAGGATGGTGAAAGAATACAACCCTGACTCACTCCCTTCCTGATTTTAAACCATGCAGCATCACCTTGTTCTGTTCAAATGACAGCCTCCTGGTCTATGTACAGGTTTCTCATGAGCACAATTACATGTTGTGGAATTCCCCCTCTTCTCAATGTTATCCACAATTTCTTATGATCCACACTGTCAAATATTTTTGCATAGTCAATAAAATACAAGTAAACATCTCTCTAGCATTTGTTGCTTTCAGCCAAGATCCATCTGACATCATCAATGATATCCTTTGTTCCAGGTCCTCTTCTGGTTTGGTATGAGGAGAGGAAAGAAGGACAAATGGAAATGATAAAGAAAGGGAGGAAGCAGGAAGAGTGCTGTTATATTGTGGGGACTGGAATCAAATGTCCTGAATCAAAATGTGTATATATTTTTGAATGGAAAACCAATTCACTATGGAAACTTTGGGAGCTCTGGTGGCGTAGTGCCTAAGGCATTTGACTGCTAACCAGAAGGCTGGCAGTTCAAACTCATCAGCCACTTCTCGGAAGGAAGGTTTGCCTCAGAAACCCAAGGAGGGGTCACTATTAGTCGGATCTGACTTGATGGCTCGATGTCAGTGGGGTATGGAAATTTTCAACAAATCATCATAGGAGAGACACAGATTGAAGAGTAGGCAATGTAAAGATAGAAGCAAAGAGTGGATTTATGCAGCTACAAGCCAAAGAACAACAGAAGCCACCAGAAGCTAGAAGAGGAAAGAAAGGATCTTCCTCTAGAGCCCTCATGAGTGTGGCCTGGCCAACTCCTTGATTTCAGACTTCTGGTCTCCAAAACTGTGAGAGAATGTGTTTCTGCTGTTTTCAGCTGCTAAATTTGTGTTAATTTAATGCAATACTTTATGGGAAACTAATACACTGATTATATGAATTTTCAACATATACCTAAGGAATAACATGACTGAAGAGAAAAATAATAAAATGTAGCATGATTTATCACTGCCAAAGAATCCATTGTGATGTGTTAAAAGCCTCTAAAAGGACATTCAACAACACAAACACCAGATTAAAAATAGAAATGTAAGCACAGGCATCTGACTCCTAATGTGTCCATGTAACAAATCTAAGCACACTGGGAAATAAAGAGAGCCTTTAACTCTGCCTGCTTGTAAGCTGTTTGCCTCTGCAGGCGTCTGTGAGTGGGTGGCCAGGGGAGTATACACAGGAAATGAGGAGGGGGTGCAGAAAGGAGGACGTACATCTTTTTATATCTTTGTGAAGGTACATCTTTTTATATCTTTGTGAGCCTCTCTGTGGTAGTGGTTTGTGGTTTCCTGGCTGAGCTCTTTACTCTGTGTTCAGGTACTGATCTCATTTATGAGGGCTGGCTTTGTGTGATTCCATTTGTTCTCTTTAGGGTAACCTTTCTTTCAGAAATAATTTCCTAGGATAAAGATCAAAGATCCCTTCTCTTCATCTGGGGCCCCAACCTTGAGCCTGTATTTGAAACAACATCTGAAGGAGGGCAGCAGTGATTGGTCGGTAAACAAAGACGCTGAGCCAATAAGCTATGAGCCAGAAGCCTGCTCTTTGGACTAAAGGGAGCTGGCCCTGTGTCTGGTTAAGAGATAGGTTTAAACTAAAACTAACTGATATCAATGTCCAGTGATTACAGGGGCAAGTAGGTCACGATATCTAAGTCTGCCTCTCTGGAAATTCTGGAACATGTTGCTGTTAGGTACCATCAAGTTGGCTGTGACTCATAGCAACTCGATGGACAACAGAATGAAACACTGCCCTGTCCTCAGCCATCCTCACAATTCTTGCTATGCTTGAGGCCACTGTTGCTGCCACTGTGTCAATCTATCTTGTTGAGGGTCTTTCCCTTTTGCTCTGACCCTCCACTTTACCAGGCATGATATCCTTCTCTAGGGAATGGTCACTTTTGACAACATGATCAAAGTAGATGAGATGATGTCTGGCCATGTGCACTTCTATCAAGTATTTTGGCTGTCCTTCTTCCAGGAAAAATTTGTTTATTCTTCTGGCAGTCCATGATATTTTCAGTATTATTCCCCAACACCACAATTCAAAGGCATTGGTTTTTCTTCAGTCTTCCTTATTCATTGTCTAGCTTTCACATGCATGTGAAGTGACTGAAAATACCACGGCTTGGGTCAGGCACACCTTAGTCTTCATTCAAAGTGACATCTTTGCTCTTCAACACTTTAAAGAGGTCTTTTGCAGCAGATTTGCCCCGTGCAATACGTCTGATTTCTTGACTGCTGCTTCCATGAGTGTTGATTGTGGATCCAAGTAAAATGAAATCTTGGACAATGTCAATTTTTTCTCCACTTATCATGATGTTGCTTATTGGTCCTGTTCTGAGAATTTTTGTTTTCTTTATGGTGAGGTATAATCCACACTGAAGACTGTAGTCTTTGATCTTCATCAGTAAGTGTTTCAAGTCTTCTTCACTTTAGCAAAAGCAAGGTTGTGTCATCTGTATAGCACAGGTTGTTAGTGTTCTCCAGTCTTGATGCTGCATTCTTTTTTATACAGTTCAGCTTCTTGTGTTATTTGCTCAGCATATAGTTTGAATAAGTATGGTGAAAGGATACAACCCAGATTCACACCCTCTTGGTCTATGTACAGTTTCCTCATGAACACAAACAGTTTCTGGAATTCCCATTCTTTGCAATGTTATGCATAACTTTTTATGATCTACACAGTCAAATGCCTTTGCATAGTCAATAAAACACAAGTAAACATCTTTCTGGTATTCGCTTTCAGCCAAGATCCATCCAACATCAGCAATGATATCCCTTATTCCACATCCTCCTGTATCCAGATTGCACTTCTAGATGTTCTCTGTCAGTACACTGCTGCAACGGTTTTTCAATTATCTTCAGCAAGATTTAACTTGTCTGTGATATTAATGATATTATTTGATGATATCCACATTCTGTTGGATCACCTTTCTTTGGAATGGGCACAAATATGGATCTCTTCTAGTTGGTTGGCCAGGTAGTTGTCTGTCTTCCAAATTTCCTGGCATAGATAAGTAGGTGCCTTCACTGCTGCATCCATTTGTTGAAACATATCAGTTGGTATTCTGTCAATTCCTGGAGCCTTGTTTTATGCCAATTCCTTCCGTGCAGCTTGGACTTCTTCCTTCGTTACCATTGGTTCTTGATCATATGCTACCTCCTGAAGTGGCTGAACATTGACCAATTCTTTTGATATAGAGACTCTGTGTATTCTTTCCATCTTCTTTTGATGCTTCCTGCATTGTTCAACATTTTGCCCATAGAATCCTTTAACATTGCAACTCAAGGCTTGAATTTCTTTTTTAGTTCTTTCTCGTTGAGAAATGCTGAGCATGTTCTTTCCTTTTGGTTTTCTAACTTCAGGTCTTTGCACATTTTGTTATAATACTTTGGCTTCTTGAGCTGCCCTTTGAAATCTCCTGTTCAGCTCTTTTGTTTCATCATTTCTTCCATTTGCTTTAGCTACTCTCCATTCAAGAATAAGTTTCAGAGTCTCTTCTGACATTCATTTTGGTCTTTTCTTCCTTTGCTGTCTTTTTAATGACCTTTTGCTTTGATATTCTTGATTTCATCCCACAACTTGTCTGCTCTTTGGTCACTGGTGTTCTAAGTGTCAAATCGATTCTTCAGATGTTCTCTAAATTCAGGTAGGTTATCCTCAAGGTAATATTTGGCTCTCGTGAACTTGTTTTAATTTTCTTCAGCTTCAACTTAAACTTGTATATGAGCAATTTATTATCTCTTCCACAGTCAGCCCCTGGCCTTGTTCTGACTGATGATACTGAGTTTCTCTACCTCTGCCCACAAATGTAGTCAATTTGATTTCTGTGTCTTCCATCTGGCAAGGTCCACATCTATAGTTGCCATTATGTTGTTGAAAAAAAGGTATTTGCAATGAGTATGTCATTGGTCCTGAAAAATTCTATCATGCATTCTCAGCATCACTTCTATCACTAAGACCATATTTTCCAACTACTATTGCTTTTTCTTTGTTTTGAACTTTTGCATTCTAATCACTAGCAATAATCAATACATCTTGATTGCATGTTTGGTCAATTTCAAACTGCAGAACTTGGTAAGAATCTTCAATTTCTTCATCATTAGCTTTATTAGGTGGTGCACAAATTTGAATAATAGTAGTATTTACTGGTCTTCCTTGTAAAAAACCAAACTCACAGCCATCGAGTCAATTCTGACTCATAGTGACCTCCTTTGGGTTTCTGAAGCAGTATATCTTTACGGAAGTAGATTGACCCATCTTCCTTCTGTGGAGCAGCTGATGGGTTTAAACCACCAAACTTCTGGTTAGCAGTCAAATGCCTTAGGCACTGCACCACCAAAGCTCCTTGGTCTTCCTTGAAGATATATGGATATTATCCTATCACTGACAGCACTGTACTTGAGGATAGATCTTAAAATGTTCTTTTAGACATTTCATGCCATTAATGCCATGTCATTCCTCTACAATTTGTCATTCCTGGCATAGTAGAAAGGAGCTCTGGTGGCATAGAGCCTAAGGCATTTGACTGCTAACCAGAAGGTTGGTGGTTCAAACCTACCAGCTACTCCATGGAAGGAAGACTGGGCAATCTACTTCTGTAAAGATTTGTCACCTCGGAAACCTAAAGAGGGTTGCTATGGGTCAGAATCAACTCGATGGCAGTTAGTTTGGTTTGAATGAATTGGCATAGTAGTATTACTACTGTATTACTGACTATCTGATTCCAAATGGTTAAAACTAGTCCATTTCAGCTCAGTAATACCTACAATTTTGATCTCTATTTGTTCCATTTCATTTTGGACAACTCCCAATTTTTCTAGATTCATACTTCATACATTCCATGTTCCAGTTATTAATGAATGTTTATAGCTGTTTCTTCCCATTTTGAGTATTGACCCAACAGCAAATGAAGATCCTGAAAGCTTTACTCCATCTACG
>NW_006921640.1:8423842-8434618 GCF_000298275.1 Orycteropus afer afer
GTCCCTGAAACCTATCCACCATGGATGACTCTGCTGGTATTTGAAATACCAGTGGCACAGCCTCTAGCCTCACAGCAACACACAAGCCACTACATTATGACAAACTGACAGATGAGTGATGGAACATGTGATGACTGAATTCATGAGGGTGGGGTGAGGAGTGTGGGTGAGTACAAGTGTTTGTGCAGCAGGCTTTGTTTGTGAATTGGACTCTGTCCTCTACACTCACCCAGGTAAGCAGCACCCACCTCCTCCCCAGCAGTCTGGAGGCCCTGCTGTCAGGCTGGAGGGACACAATTGGATGTGGTGGGAAGACATATGATGGCTTCAATCTCTGTGCCCCCTGGATGAAAATCTGGATTCAGGGATGGAGGGTAGGATGCTTCAGGATAAAACAATGATGACTCTTGAATGTGGCTTTTTAGCATGGTAGAGGCTGGCTAAGGGGGATAGTATTGGATGTGGGGCCTCACCATAACCTTATGTACCACATATCACAGACAACCTCATTTGTGAGAAATAGATGGTTGGATAATGGATGAAGATAGGTACATGGGAGAGTAGGTCAGCCATAGTTGGCCAGAGAAAGGTGAGAGCAAGGCACATAGAAGTTGGAGATTGTGGTAGTTAAGTTTGTGTGTCAACTTGTCTGGGCCTGGTTGAGTGGCTGGGCAGCTGGATGTAGTTGTTCCCCAGTGAGATTGGTAATTAAATTCATGGTGGAATCTATTGGAGCAGCTGAGTAGCTGCTTTAGGGATGTGGTCAGCTTCCAGTATATAAGAAGCAACTTTGAGGAAGGTCTCGAGCTTATGGCATACTCAAACCCTGCATGTAGCCAAGTCGTTGTTCAGTAGTCTGCCATGCTCTGCCAATCTTGGGACTTTCAATGGATTTGAATCAATGGTCTGCTGTGTGGTTTGGTAATATTGAGACTGTGCCTTTTCACTTGTTGGCCTTGGGTTTGTCAGCCTCAGCAGCCAGCAGCTGCCTGAGTGAAGGGACACCTCTAGCTTCAGTGGGCTGGGAGCAAGAGGCAGAGCTGAAACCCAAAGTCGAGGGCCTTTCACCCAGCTCCTAGAGCCTGGCACTTTGGACTTGGATTTCTAGCCTCCAAAATTGTAAGAGAATAAACTCCTGTTTGCTAAAACCATCCCATTTGTGGTATATTCCTGTCAGAGTGGGACTAGGTAACCAAAACAGGGATGATATAATTTATCCTCCAAATCATGATAGTTTTGAGATTGGCAGGGGAAGGTATTGATGGCTATTCCCAGAACCAAAAAAAAGTGAACATGGTAATAGGTATTCTCCAACCCCCTTCAAGTGTGATCTAGTCAAATTTAGGGAGCTCTGGTAGCATAGTGCCTAAGGCACTTGACTGCTAACCAGAAGGTTGGCGGTTCAAACTCACCAGCCACTCCTTGGAAGGAAGATGGGGCAATCTACTTCTGTAGTGATACTGCCTCGGAAACCCAAGGAGGGGTCGCTATGAGTCGTGTCCAACTTGATGGCACATAACAACAGGTTAAACCCATGATCATCACCAGTTGTTGCTGAGTTGATTCCAATTCATGGAGACCTCATGTGTGGCAGGATAGAACTGTGCTCCATAAGGTTTTCTTTCAATGGCTGGTTTTTGTACGTAGATCACCAGGCCTTTCTTCTTAGGTGCTTCTGGGTGGACTCAAACCTCCAACATTTAAGTTAGTGCTAAACACTTAACCTTTTTCACCACCCAGTACTCCTATTCCTGGACAATAATTATAAACTATGACTGTATCAGGCCAACCAGGACATATATTCCCCTATTCAGAAGATGGTGAGAAGAAAGAAGAGAAAGGAGGAGGGAGGGAGAAAAAAAGGAAGGGGAGGAGTGGGGAGACAGAGATACACACACACACACACACACACAGGAAATGAAAGAGAGGCAGCAAGAGTCAAAGAGATATATGCTGTGTAGGCCCATCTGGGTAGTGCTCTGCCAGCTGTTTTCAAAGTGTCATCTTAACCCCTTTCCCAGACAAGCAAATTAGTATGTTAGAGAAAAATATAATGTTATAACCCTCTACTTGGTACAGAGATTCAAAGCTCCCAAACAAACACAGTTTCCTATGAATATCAAACAAAAGGGAAACAGAAAATAAAGAAGAGCAAAATACATTTCTCATGAAGCACATTGCTTAGGACACCTGCCTAATTTCTGTAAGGTCCTAGGCACATGGGTCATGGCTTATTTACATAGCTTTTAACAACACAGAGAAAACACCACATGAGGCTATTATATGTGCATAGAAAGAAATTGAGAATAACACATTGAGAATAACAAAAACATGGACTTGGCAAGTAGACATGGAGTATGTTTTGGAAAGGTGTCATCACATGTACTGTCCCAGGGTGATCTTAAATTGCTTCTGTTTGCTCAACAGTTACCTAGGGGAGTCAGAATTTCTGGAGTGTTTTTATGGAGGGACAAATACTTGGCAAATTGGGAAGGGCTGACAGTATTTTGAGCTCTACAAAGGTGGCTAAAGAAGATACAGAGTTGGAAGTAAAATAATTAGTCAGAGGACAAAGCTAAGCCTACGCTCTGGTGCGTAATGCCTAAGGCATCTGACTGCTAATCAGAAGGCTGGTGGTTCAAACCCACCAGCCACTCCTCAGAAGGAAGGTTGGGCAATCTACTTCCGTAGTGATACTGCCTCGGAAACCCAAGGAGGGGTCGTTATGAGTTGGGTCCAGCTCAGTGGCAGTGAGTTTGGTTTTTTTTTTTTTTGGAATCTAGATGTGGTGGTTATGTTTGTGTGTCAAGTTGGCTGGGCCTGGTTGAGTGGCTGGGCAGCTGGTGGTAGTTATTTCCCATGATGAGATTGGCAATCACCTCCATGGTGGCATCTACCACAAGCAGCTGAGTAGCTGCTTTGTGTATGTGGTCTGCTTCCTGTATTTAAGAAGCAGCTTTGGGAATGGTCTCGCATGCTTGGACCCTGCATGTAGCCATGTCATTGTTCAGCAGCCTACCATGCTCTGCTGATCTTGGGACTTACAATGGACTTAAATTAATGGCCTGTCGTGTAGTTTGGTAACATTGGGACTGTGTCATTTAATTTGTTGACCTTGGGCTTGTTAGCCTCAGCAGCCAGTAGCTGCCTGAGTGAAAAGATGCCTCTAGTTTAAATGGGCTAGGAGCAAGAGGCAGAGCTAAAGCCCAAGGTCAAGGAGCTTTCACACAGCCCCTAGAACCTGGCACTTAAAGCCTCCAAATTGTGAGAGAATAAACTCCTGTTTGTTAAGGCCATCCCATTTGTGGTACATTCCTGTCAGAGCGGCACTACGTAACCAGGACAACCTGCATATGCTCTCATAGGACGTATTTTTTTCCGTCAATGCACTTGCCTTAATTTCTAAAGGTTCATTCATTGGTATGATTCAATGTCATACTAGTGGACATGACAACAGGAAGTGCCAGGCACAAAGGGCACCCAATAAATATTTGTGGAAAGGATGATGGAATTATTCAGGACTCTTTCCTAAGTGATCTCACCCACAGTTATGGCTTCAACTTCCATCTAGAAGCTGACCACCCTCAAATGTCTATCTCCAACCCAGTCCTCTCCTCTAAAATCATGTACCCAACAGCCTACTCAACATTTCCACTTGAAAATATTCAAGCATCTTAATCACACTCTACAGAGAAAACTGAACTTATAAACTACCTGGCCTGTTTCTACTCCAGTGTTCTTCATCTTAATGAACAGGACCACTCTCTACTTGGACCAGGGCTGTCATTCTTCAATCTTCCCTCTTCCTCATTCCTGCATTTCCTGTCCATAACCAAAGCCTTTCATTTCCATTTCCTAAATTCTCTGGATTATAATCTCTTCTGTCCATAGATCACAATGGTTAAGAGTGCAAGCTCTGGAGATGGGTTGCCTCGGTTGGGAAAGAGACTCCACCACTTGCTAGCAATTTGCTTAACTCCTCTGCACTTCAATTCTTTATGTATAAAATGGAGATGATAATGGTATCTATTTCATAAGCTTCTTATGAGAATTAAATAAGATGATGCACATAATGTGCTTTCAAGAGTGCTAACAGATATCATCATCACCATCACCATCATTATCTCCATGGCTACACTCTAGCCCAAGCTACCATTATCTTTCACCCCCTAATAGCTCCCACATCCACTCCTGTTTTCCTTAAATTTATTTTCCACTATGTAAACCAAGTGATCTTTTACCAACACAATTTCATGTTACTCATGTGTTTAAAATATATCAGCAACTTCCCACAACAGATGCGGGTAAAGACCAAAATCTTTAATGTGGTTTAAACAGCCATCATTGGGCCACTTTTGATACTGGCTGCCTCTTAGCCCCATATCTGCCATGTGTCTTCCCACTTCAGAAAATTCATGTATGCTGTTCCTTCTGCTGGGAGTACTATTCATTTTGATGTTTTCTTTCCCTTCATGGTCAAACCTCTTTGAAATGTTATTTATCCTTCACTGTCTCCATTCATTCCTCAATCCACTGCACAAAGGCTTCTGCCCCCATTTCACCACTAAAACTCTCCAGGGTAAGGTTGCCTGGGGCAGCTGTTGCTGAAGCCCATGAACCTGTTTCTATCCCTATCTGACTTGACCTTTCTGCCATCTAACACTGCTAACCATTTTTCACAAAGCCTTTGCTGCCTTGGGCTTCCCTGACTTGGCTCTCTTGGTTCTCTTCATCGTTCTTTGGCTGATTCTTCCTTTTCCTTCATTTGCCCTCTTTACCTAGAGAAGTTGATTTCCCCAGATTCCCCATTGGAACTCCTTTGCTCTTCCTTCATCCTCATTCTCTCTGGATGAGATGATCATATTGATTTGCACAGCATCCATCAGATAACATCTCTAAGTCCCTTTTCATCCTGAGCTCCAGACCTCAGCTCTTCCATTGGAATGTTTAATAAAAACTTCAAACACATACATGTATAGCTGAAATTTCACGTATACTTTTCCTGTCTCTACATCTCAATGAATGGTACCAGCACCCATTCAGCTGCCCAAGGAAAAACGTGAGTCATCTCTGTCTCTTTCTTTCTCCTGCCCCCTTACACTAGTTAAAGGAGCCCTGGTAGCACAAAGTTAAGCACTTGACTGCTAACCAAAAAGTTGGTGGTTTGAGCCCACCAGCAGCTCTGTGGGAGAAAAGACCTGATGAGATTAAAACTGTCATTGTTGTTGTTATTGCTAGGTGCTGTCAAGTCAGTTCTGACTCATAGAAACCCTACTTACAACAGAAAGAAACATTGCCAGGTCCTGTGCCATCCTCGCAATTATTGCTACGTTTGAACTCATTTTAAACCATGCTGTTTCCCCTTGTTCTATTTGAACAAGTATGTCTTGGTCGATATACAGGCTCCTCATCAGCATAATTAAGTGTTCTGGAATTCCCATTCTTAATGTCTGACATCAGCAATGATTTCTATCATTCCAAATCCAGCTTGAATTTCTGGAAGTTCCTTGTCAATATACTGCTGCAACCATTTTTGAATTAACTATAAATATTACAGTCTAGAAAATCCTATGGGGCAGTTCTACTCTGACATATGGAGTCGCTATAAGTCAGAATTGACTCAATCGCATGCAGCAACAGCATATCTAATTAATTATTAAATAATTTTGACTCTACCTCCTTAGATACACTCATATCTATGGTCTTATCTCTGGTCCAACAACCACTTCCTTAGTTCAGGTTTTTGTCATTTCCTACCTGCATTATTGCCAGAGCTCCCTAACCTAGCTCTGTTTTTACTAGTCTTTCTGTAACGCTTCTTTACACTGCTGTCAGAGTTTAGGGAAAACAGTTCCCTAAGCAATTTTCCAGAAAACTAGTGTTCCAATCTTTAAGAGAAGGGTTTCTTAGGCAAAGAATGATAAACATAATAAAAACTACTTACTGAAGAAAACATCACTTCTGTGACCCTTTTTTAGTGATTCACCAGGAAAAGCAGCATATTCAAGGCTCTGAGAAGTCTTGCAGCAAAGCAATCTGTCCGTAATTGTTCAACCAACTATTTTCTCAAACATCTTTGATCATAAATTCCCTTCCTTATTGAACACATTTTAATATCTTGGAGAACATTATAAGCTGTTTTAAAACGTAAGCCTGATCAACTTATTTCTCTATTTAAGAATAAAGCAAATAAGTAGATTTAAAAGAAAAAATAAGAGAGACAATTTGAACTTTATTCCATGGGCAACTAGAGACCCTTGGAGATTCCTGAGCAGGGTAAACCAAACCAAACTCACTGCCAGTGAGTCAATTCTGACTCATAGTGACACCCGTTGGGTTTCCAAGGTGGTAAATATTTATGGAAGTAGATTACCCAGTCTTCCTTCTGTGGAGGTGGCTGGTAGGTTTGAACCACCAACCTTCTGGTTAGCAGTCAAATGTCTTAGGCACTACACCACCAGAGCTCCTTCCTGATCAGGGTGGTATTGTTGTTGTTGTTTGCCATCGAGTCGGCCCCGACTCATAGCGACCCCTCCTTGGGTTTCCGAGGCAGTATCACTACGGAAGTAGGATTGCCCAACCTTCCTTCCGAGGAGTGACTGGTGGGTTTGAACCGCCAAGCCTTCTGGTGAGCAGTCGAGTGCCTTAGGCACTATGCTACCAGAGCTCCTGAGCAGAGTAGTGACCTAATATCTACACAATCAATAGCTGCCAGCTATCGAGCCCTTACCATGTGCCAAATGCTTCTCATTTACTATTGCTAATGTTTATGAAAACTCTACAGGTGAACGTAATCCCTGGGCAAGAAGACAAATACCCAGGTTGATTAAGCATTGGGTTCAAGGCCATACAACCAGTAGTAATAATGAAGCAGCATTTGGCTCTGAAGTCTGAATCGCTTTAAAAACTCATTGCTGTCAAGTCAATTCTGACTCACAGCAAACGTAAAGAATAGAGTAGACCTTCTGCACAGGGTTTCCAAGTCTGTAATCTCAGAAGCTGACTGCCACATCTTTCTCCCATGGAGCAGCTAGTGGGTTCAAAACACTGACTCGGGTTTTTCCATGGCTTTAAAACTACACCTTTTTGCAATTAAACAACCAAACTCATTGCCATCAAGTCAATTCCAACTCATAGCACTCCCCTTTGGGTTTCTGAGGTGGTAACTCTTTATGGAAGTAGATTGCCCAGCCCTCGTTCCACGGAGTGGCTGGTGGGTTTGAACCGCCAGCCTTCTGGTTAGCAGTCAAATACCTTAGTCACTATGCCACCAGAGCGCCTTCCTTTTTGCAATAATCAGGAAATAATTTGCACTCACAGGAGATGGAGGCAGGAAAATCAGAGAACTTGGACATAAATTCTGAGAAGACAGGCACTTCTTTCTTCTTTGGTCTTCTCCATCTTGGGCTCCATATGCCTCTAGATAGTTCCTCAAGTACTAGCAGCCATTCTTTTTAAGCTTGAGTCTCATTGCCTCTTCTGCAGCCCATTATACTTTTCTCCCCTTAAACCACACAGCAGGACATCATATGGCTCCAGGAAAGCCTCTCCCCTGCTTAAAAATTACATATTTTGCTCTAGTACCCGCTCAAGGCCAAATTTCTTAGCCTGATATTCTAGGCCTTCCATTATCTACCATCAACTTTCTCTTCCAGTCTTGACTTTAGAGACTTTTCTTAGTCTAACTCATACTCCAGCCAAACCACACAACTCAGTGTTTACCAGCTGTCCTGCCTTTGTTGATATTGTTTCATCTACTTGGAAAGCCCACTCTTCTTTCCAGTGCTGCTTCTTTACATCCTACCTATCCTTCAAAGCCTCTTTCCACTGCCAACTCCATATAACATTTCCTAAACTGAGCCAGAGGAGCTCTGGTAGCATAGTGCCTAAGGCACTTGACTGCTAACCAGAAGGCTGGTGGTTCAAACCCACCAGCCACTCCTCGGAAGGAAGGTTGGGCAATCCTACTTCTGTAGTGATACTGCCTCGGAAACCCAAGGAGGGGTTGCTATGAGTCAGGGCCGACTCGACGGCAAAATAACAACAACAACAACAAACTGAGCCAGCCAGATGCTCTGTTTTCCAGCACAAAAGGGCAGTGAGGTGAGGTGCTCCAAGTTTGTTATTATCTTCTAAAAATTAAACCAGGAAAACCTGCAATGGATGGCATCAGCCATCTTTTTTTTTTTTTTTTAAAAAAAAAAAAAAAAAAAGGTATAACCAAAGGAAGAGTCAAGAAGTGAACAGGAAGTAGACAGGAGATAAGAAAACATCTTTGTGGAACAAGGTAGCTAGGGCTTACTCTCAGAATACAATTGCGTGTACATAATAGAAACCATAAGAGGAGCAAACACAGGCCTAATCAGATCAGTCACAGGAAACAGAGGCAGTCAGCCTAACCATAATCAATTATAATAACTGGCCAAGATAATGACCTAACCAATTATATTCTGCTCTGCGTATGGAAGCACAGTTGTGCTGGAATAGAAGGAAGGCAGGCAAGGTGATGTGGCTTAGTCTGCTGCCAATACCACCTAAAAGAGACAGTCACTGAGTTTGGGGGCCACTGACTTTCAGGACAGAAGGGCTGGCTATGAGACAGAGATATTTCATCCAGCTTTCTCAGACTTGGTTAGTTTTCCCAAAACTCTCCTGTTTCTTTTCTTAAATTACAAACCCAACAAATAATCTAAGAATGAATTTGGCTTTCCCTTACACTACAGAAAGGAATATTTTGGGCAGGGGCATCCCCATTATATCTATTCCACGGGGCTGCTGGGAGGACTTAGTAAGATAATGTATGTAGAGATGGACCCAGATGATACATAAGGATTGTTCAATAAATGCAGGTGACAAAATCAATCAGCATATTGAAATTCTGCTTTCAATGGCAATTTCTCATAAATTTGGTTATGGTGGATTGGTTTCCTGGTGTCTATATGCTCTGATAAAAATGGATGTCTGGACCTGCAAAATGCGTTCCATGACCCTGGGTTAGAATGAACCAATTGAGATTCTGATTCGAGAAGAGTCTGGCAACCACCTGCCCATCCTCGGGCATCTCGATCTTATTCTCTCTCTAAAAGCCTCAATCAGCTCCATTCTCTAGACATCCAGCACACATATTACACCATTTTTGTTCTGTTTTTTATTCCAATTTCATCAGAGTATACAAATGAGCCCCAAATTTCATAAATTCTTAATCAGTTTAAATGAGTTAGATCAAAGACCAAACAAATGACCTAGGTTCAAATGAAGGCTATAAAACTTGCCTCACTGGCTGCTAAGGAATGGGATGCAGACCCCTGGAGACAATGCTGGGGGATATAAACTAGGAATATCTGCCCTGGTGACACTCCAACTTTCTATCCCAGCAGGTGGCTACAGGTAAACTACCCAGGGTGAAGGAAGACTGCTCAGCTGCCCAGTAGGGACAGGGAGAGACAGACAATAGATTAAGCATGTGCTTCCACACTTACCTGGATCTCTGTCTGCACAGTGCATTTGACCAGTTTGAAGTTCTTCCCAGGATTGAAGCTGTTGCTATAGAAGCAGACCTTGAGGATCCGGACGTCTTCCTTCTCCACATCTACAGGTACCACCACCATGGGCTCTGGGGGGCCTTCAGGCCGGCGCAATGTGCCCACCTTCACTCGGCTGAGGGGCTCAGACACCCCAGACATCCTCTCAGACAGCAACTAGGACCAGCACATTGCCGTAGAGTCCTGTGGAGACAGCAGAGGCACAGCCCTGAAATGAATCTCCCTGTAGGCTCACATGCCTCATCCCCCAGGGGCAGCACCCACCAAGCTCCGAAACCTACACCAGCTACACATTCTCTGGTTCCCAAGAACACCCCTTACAGGCATCCTGCTTTATTGAGTGGGGAAGCTGAGGCATGAAGCAAGCAGTCTGTATAAACACTCAGGTATAGAATCAGGACTTTGCGCTGCCAGGCTTGCCATCTCTCTTCTAGAAACCACCTCTCTCCATCACATTTACCCTCCCACACTGTGCTCCTGGGCAAGGGGCCCACATTTAGCAAAAGCAGCTGTGAGAGGAGGCGTTGCAGCATGGTTCCAAGGCACAGCTGAACAGAAAAAATGGAGAGTGAGACAGTAGAAAATAGCAGGAGAGAAACAGGGAAAGAGGGGAATGCTGAGAAGAAACAGAATTTGAGAATGGTTGGTCCTGAGGGAACCAGAATGGAGAAGCAGGAAAGGACCCTGGTAGGGGGGCTAAGCTATCAGCTGATCTCTTTGTCTGGCCCACCTTCAGCTTCCAGCTCAAACTTTCAGAACTTTACCAGTAGGAGGCCTCTGTCCCACAGGAGCTCATCATATAGAATATTACTCATTACCCAAGGGGGAATTGAAGAAGAACAATGTCCTGCTCCCAGGGCATTCTGCAGGGTGGGACGTGGCTGGATTGGGCTAGAAAACCTAGCCCAGTTCTAGTGACAGCCTGTTATGTTACAGAAATGTGCAGATACATATTCTGAAGACACAAAAGAGATGTTGCAAGGACGAGAGAAGGAGTAGGGCATGTCCATTAGGCTGAGGAAGTGCAGACACCAGGCACAATGGGGCACGACATCAGGTTTAAAGGGCAGACAGAATTTGGCACAAAGAAAATAGAGAAAAGACTCTCTGATCTGCTTTATTAGACAGAAAGAGAGAGATACATGATAGACAGACAGACAGACAGGCATACAGACATGGGGTAGCCATGAGTCAGAATTGATTCAATGACAAGAGGTTTGGTTTTGGTTTTAGA
>NW_006921640.1:8436538-8445349 GCF_000298275.1 Orycteropus afer afer
GGGGATGCTGACAGCTCCTGCTACAGGATATGAGGGTAAAAGAAGGGTGCCTTGCCCCTGAAAAACATACACTTCTAGTGGAAGAGACCAACAGGCAAATAAACTCAAAACTCAAACTCACTAACATGGAGTTGATTCTGACTCATAGTTACCCCCATTGGGTTTCCGAGCCTGAAGTCTTTACGGAAGGCAAATATATACTATAAATTAATACCCATACACATAGTTGGTCCCAGAGGAGTCTGACCTGAGACCTAGTATCTGCTATGTCTGTTGAACCAATGGCCCTGGGGTCCCTTCATATCTAATTTGTAGGCAGGGGCCTTCATGAGGAAGTTTTATGAACAGGTAATCTGGATAGGGATGTGATGGACTGCTGCATGGCTTTTGTTTCCAGGGACTAGATTCTACTAATGGAAGCCAAAGGCTTACCTTCACAAAGGCCATTTTGAAACCTGTGGTACAAGGTGTGCTACCATGTTACCTTGTGGGAAGTTGGACTCAGAGTTGGCAAGAAGTGCATTAGACCCATATCTCTAGTTAATACCATAAGGTTCCTGTGTATCAATAACAAAAGAGATGAGTTACTATCTGTAGCTATGGGGGTAACAGAAGGCTCTCCCCTGGAGCCAGGCAGCTTTCTCATCCGAAGGAGTCTGGCACCCATGAACACAGAAGTGATATGTCAGGGTACCCCTAAAATACCTTGGGAAGAGTTTGAGATAGAATAACCAAATAGGAATAATATGTCATTAGAGTACAAGAGATATGGTGAGATGTGGGGACATTTCATTTTCAGATATTGTATGTGTCACTAGCTGAAGAAAAGAGTGAGAGAAGATAAGTTATCTCTGAATGGCAGACAAGTAACAATAGGCTAAGACAGAGCAGACAGGTTAGAAGCCTGTGCCTAGAATAGAGGCCAGGGCAAAGGTAGGCAGAGGGAAGGGGACTAGATCTTCATGCTACATTGAATCCTTTGATGGTACAATGAAATGGGGTGTTTTTAAACTTGAGGAACCAAAAGAATGTAGAATGTAATGATAAGAACCTACAACCTGATAGTGACCCCTGTCACCCAGCCTCACTGGGCAGTGTCTAGCCCACTCCGGAGCTGGCCTGTATTCTGATTTTGACCAAAGGGAAATATTCAGACTCTGCATCTGACTAAGTACAGTGCAGCCACTCAGAATGACAGATGCCTGGAGGCCACTGGTTTCTTACTGTCATTGGCATTTCCTAGCCCTTGGTTTAGAATTCATTAATCACTGTGACCGACATAACTCAGCTAGAAATGTTTTAGCAAAATGATCTCAGTCACCTGGAATCTACTTTTATTTTCAGCTGGATGCAAGCCCCTCAGCTCTTTACTGCTAAAGTAGTAATCTCTGTTCAGGTTGTTGATTCAAAAATAACCGCAATGTAAAAACTTAAAAACAGCACACAAGTGATTTATGCAGCAGTCCCGGAGGTGGGCAGTGATGATTATGCCCATCTTACCAATAGGGAAATACACTCAAGGATGTTAAGTCATTTAGTCAAGGATTCATGCCCTTGAAGTACTAAGCTTGAATCCCAAACTAGATTTGAGTCCTAATTCAAAGTTTTTTTTTCCATTTCACCAGCTTCTTTTGAAGAAGATGGTATCTCCTGGAGGGCAATACCAACTGTAAGAAGAGATGTGTCAGCCTCGTGTTGAGTATCTTCAGTCTATGAAGAATCCTGTGCCCCTCTTCGCCCAGGGAGCATGACCCCCTCCCATACTAGTACTTTGTCTTCAGAGATCCTGCAGGGACTCATGACTAGAACCCAGGTGTTTGCTAGAAAGCCCCAGACTAAGAAGGTGGTAGCTACATCTCTACTGATACACGACCATTTCCTCAAAGGCATCCAAAACTCCAGTCTGCTACAGAGATCTGCAATGAACTGCAAATGGATTCCCCATTTTGTTCTCCAAAACAAAGTGGCTGAAAATTGTGATATAAAGAAGACCTCAGCCACCTATCTCCAGGGTCTTGGGAGAACATAGCCTTTGGCCCCACCCACTTGCTTCTCTCACTGTTACTCTGCTTGTGTTCTGGTCACAGCTCTTCCTCAGAAAAGTGTTATGAGGATGAAGTGAGAAAACATAAGTGAAAGCTCATCCTAAGCAATAAATCAAGAAATAAATGGAAGAAGGTGTTATCATCATTATTACTTCTTGCCTATTTTTCCAAGTCTTGACTGACTACCTTGTATTTCTAATATCTTATTCCTCCTGCCAGTGGCTTGCTAGCAGGTGGGGGGTGGGGAAGACCCTGATTTTCAGCATTTGCCAATATCCATGGTGTAAATATTCCCACTATGATTGATTCCAAGGTACCAATGCACATCACTGAAAACAAAGTTGGGAAAAGATGAGAATAATCTGCTCCTGTTCCTCCAAATTTTGCTTGATTACTTGAATTCTCATCAATAGCCTGTCTCTGGTTTCTGATGACCACAAAGTCCTTTGACCCTCTACTTCTGAGCCAAAAGCCCTGCCCCTTTCTCCAGTCCAGACCTCCTTCCTGGCTCGCCCAGCCCTGGCATCTCTCTTCCCTGCACTCCTCCTGCCCCAGTCTCTCTGAATAGTGCCAGAGGAGAGAAATCTCCCACGGCACTTGCAATAACCCTGGCTCTGAGCCATCTTGGGCTCCAGCTTGCCTCCCAACCCCCAGATCTGTTGAAGTCAACATCAAAGAATAACAAACACAAGGAAATGGGCTCAAATTAAAACAGGAAAAGTGTTGATTGGCTCTAAGAACTTCTTGGCCAACACCTAGGAAGGGTCCTGAGGATGCAGTGAAGTTTCTGAGTGCCTGAGAATCTTTAGGAACAACAATAACAAATGCAGTCCTTCCTGGATGGCAAGACATCCACTTGCCTGAAGGTGGATATCATCCCTTCCAGGTCCTCCAGACTGTCACCAGACCCAGTGATGTGTTCCCAGCATGAGGAAGATGATAAGGCTATGATAAATATCACATACACGAGAAAAACCCCATAATTTTTGTCCTTGAATATGTTTTAATGTAATGTTACCTAGTATTGAACACATAGTATGTGTCAGGAATTTACATAAGTTTCTGATTTCCTGGAAAAAAATTTGCAGGATAGGTAATGTTGGTATCATACCACAAGAAAGGAAACTGAGGCTTAGAGAAAAGAACTTGTTGACATCATACCACTGGTAAGCAGCAGGGCGTTGGAGCCACCATGATGTGTGACTCCAGAGGACGCTGTGAGTAATGCCCCAGAGTGTAATATGGCAGCTCCTGGACACGTTTTGAACCCGAGTTTGAATGACTCAAATACATGTGCTCTTTCCCTTACATCATATTGTCTTTCTAACTAATGGTTCCCCTTTCAGTGCTACCTCAAATCAGGGACAGAAATTTTAATTCTCAAGACAATTACCATCAGGACTTCCACTGTTTGCTCTCATTTTTGCCTCCACAAGAGACCAAGCTTCAATGTCAATACCAAAGAATGGACCCCTGGCATCAGGCTTAGGATTTGGTGCCCAGGCTCTGCCACTGACTAATTCTGAAGCCTTGAGACAAAGGCTTAGCTAGGCCTGAGTTCCTAAACAACAGCTGGTAAACTGATGATGGCCTTTGATCACATCTTCACGTGTTCATGGTAAAACGGCAAACATAAAGACAATGTAGAGAATTTATCATAAAGCTCAGTGTCCCACAAAGCTCAACTTGAAAGGCTGTCTTTTATTCTACGATGTCTTTCTCCTTTTTTTTTTTTTTTTTTGGTTTTACAATGTTCACTCATTTAAGAAATGGCAATGATGGGGGGAAAATCCCATTTTCAATAGCATGTTAGAGAATAAAATCCCTGGGGAAGAAGTCTAACTAGGGATGTGAAGGACTTATGCAATGAAAACTATAAAACATTGCCAAAAGAAATTAAAGAAGACTTAAATAAATGGAAAAATGCTCCATGATCATGGATTGGAGGACTTAAGCCATCTACCCAAAGCGATCTATAGATTCAACACAATCTGATGAAAATTCCAATAGCCTTCTTTGCAGAAATAAACTAACCAATCCTTAACTTTATATTGAATGACAATAGTCCCTAAATAGCTAAAACAATGTTGAAACAGAAGAACAAAGTAGGAGGATTCATACTACCTGATTCTAAAACATACTATACAGCTATAGTAATCAAAAAAGCCTAGTACTGGTATAACAAAGACACAAAGACCAATGGAATAGAATTGAGAGTCCAGAAATAAACCTACACATTTATAGTCAACTGATTTTTGATAAGTTTTGATAAGGGTGTTAAGTCCATTCAATGGAGAAAGAGGAGTCTCTTCAATAAATAAGAAAATTGGATTTCCACATGCAGAAAAATGAAACAGAATCAATGCCTCACACCATACATAAAAAGAAATTCAAAATGGATTGAAGACTTAAATCTGCAAATTGAAAGAGTAAAATTATTAGAAGAAAAAGTAGAAGCAGTGCTCTCAGCCCTTGCTTTCAACAGTGGATCATCTAATATAATAACAAAAGCACAAACAGCAAAACACAAAATAAATAAATGAGACTTCATAAAAATTAAAAACTTGTTTGGTTCATCTAAAGAATTTGAAAAAAAAAGTGAAAAGACAAGCTACTAATTGAGAGAATATTTTCAAAAATCATATATCCAACAATAGTCTAATAACCAACATATACATATATATAAAAATTTAGACAACTTAACAACAGAATTATAAATAACCGACTCATAAAATGGACAAAGGATTTGAATATACATTTCACCAAAGAGGACTTTCACTTGGCCACCAAACACATGAAAAGATGCTAAGCATCACTAGCCATCAGAGATAGGCAAATTAAAACTACAATGACACGCCATTTCACTCTCATTAGGGTGATTAAGATTAAAAAAAGAATAAAAAGACAAATGTTGGCAAGGATGTGGGGAAATTAGAAGCCTTATCCATTGCTGATGAGGATGAAAAATGGTATGGCTGTTGTGGAAAGCAACGTGGTAGTTCCTCAAAAACTAAAAATAATACTACCATATGACCCAGCAATTCCACTCTTAGGTATATACCCAAAAGACTTAAAAGCAGACTCAAAAAGAGATTTCAACACCAGTGTTCACTGCAGCACTATTCACAATAGCTAAAAGGTGGAAACAACCTAAATGTCCATTGACAGATGAATGGATAAATAAAATAGTACTCAGCCAACAGTAGAATTAAAGTCTTGATATATGTTACAGTATGGATGGAGCTTGAAGATATTATGCTCAGTGAAATAAGTCAATCACAAAAGTACAAATAATATGTGATATCACTTATACAAAAAGACAAGGAAAGTCGAATGTATAGAGACCTAAGTTTATTAGTGGTTATCCGAGGTAGCAGGGTGGGGGAAAAGCCAGGTTAACAGTAATGAAAATAACACACTGGTTAAAGGGTAGGTTTACAAAGCTGATTATTGTAATTGCTGTTAATAAGGTGTACACCTGTAAAAAGCTGAACTGATGAAAAGTTGTATGATAGATATATTTACAACAATGACCAAAAAAAAAAAAAAGGAAAGATTAGCTACTGGAGTTGTTTATGTACAACTAAAAACCTCATAGGATTTGGTTTCTTGATTTAGAGATTTAGGGTCATGATTTAATGGGACATCCCAGTTAATTGCCCTAATAATATGTTTAGTGCTTCTGTTCTACCTCCTAGTTCACTGTGTAGTGCCTAGGGTTTTGAAAGCTTGCAAGCAGCCCTCAAAAGCCACTTCCAGGGCCACTCTATCCATCATTTGACAACAATTGGACCCTATTCACCTGGAGCAAAAGAAGAAGAAGGAGAGTCAGGAATAGGAGGAGGATATGGAATGTGTGGCTAATTGCCTCCATGAACAACTATCTCCTTTGCCATGAGACCAGAAGAACTGGATGATACCCAGCTATCACTACTGAACATTCTAATCAAAGGTTCTAAAGAAGAATCCTGATCGACGGGGGGTAGGGGTAGAGGGTGGGGGAATGCAGAACAGAATTTCAAATTCTTAGAGAATCCACACTTTTTGGAGCTATGAAGGGGGGATGAACCCCCAACACTATTGCCCTGAGATCATCTTTAAACATGAAACTAAAAATATCCCTTGAAGTCTTCTTAAAACCAAACAATACTTTAGCTTATCTAGCAAAGAATGTCTCTGCCTTAAGCATTATGCTAGTTTCAAGAACTATATGGGATCAAATTGACAATAGCAACTTGAAGGATTAGATAGGAACCTTAGGGGGCTGTTGTTGTTGTTGTTATGTGCTGTCGAGTCGGACCTGACTTATAGCGACCTCTCCTTGGGTTTCCGAGGTGGTATCACTATGGAAGTAGATTGCCCAATCTTCCTTCTGAGGAGTGGCTGGTGGGTTTGAACTGCCAGCCTTCTGGTTAGCACTCAAGTGCCTTAGGCACTATGCTACCAGAGCTGCAATGAGTTTTTATTAATTAGAAATGACCTTGTATGGGGGACATCAAGCTCAATTGGCACAACAAAAACACTGTTCTACAACCTTCTTTGGTAAGTAGCAGCTATGGTCTTAAAAGCTTGGGAGAGTGCTCTGTAAACTGTCACCCAAATCACAATAAAAATTAAAAGAAAAAAAAAAAGCTTGAGCAAGGCCACCTAGAATGCAACTATTGGTCTCTCCTTGTCTGAAGCAAAGAAGAATGAAGAAAATCAAAGCTGCATAGTTCAAAGGACCAATGGACCATGGGAACCTCAGCCTACACAACCTTGAGAGCAGAAGAACTAGATGGAGCAAAAGAACTAGATAGTGCCTGGCTACTAATGCCAACCACCTGGAAAGGGATCAAAATTGGATATCCTGGATACATGGGATAAAAAACTGTGGAATAAAATTGAAAAGCATGAAAAAGACCAGGATTACTGGTTGAAGAGAGACTGGTGAAACCTCCAAGAATACGGCCCTTAGTAACCCTTTGGGCCTGGAATTAGACTCACTCCCGTGGCTTAACTCTCAGCCAAACAACAGATAGACCTTCAAGTGCAACAACTACACCAGGGAAATGCACATCTTAGAACAAGCAATCATGGGAGATAAGAAGGGAAGTATTTGCACAGGAAGAAAGCTAGGCAGGTAGGAATCCATAGGCAAGAACGACACAGGGAAAGGGTAACCACAGGCAGAAAGTGGGAAGAGAGCTGTTAAGTTGTGGGGATTGTGATGAAACAAAATGTATATAAACTGTTGAAGAATGAATCTGCTTTGGAACAACTGCACTGGTGGCCTATGACTAGGAAGGGAAACAGAAAGGAAGGAGATAACCCAAGCTGTTGACTTTCTCCTGTCTGGAGGGAGCAGCCATTTTTATTGTTTACAGGCGGTGGCCATTTTGGGTATTTAAAGTGACTGAGGGCACAGACATCTTGAATGTTTATAAGCAGTGGCCATATTGGATTTTAAAGTGACAACATTCTCATTTGGATTCCAGAGATCTAAGAATAGGCTCCATTTGCCAAGGATGGCAGGGAAATACAGGAGGCTGACAACAGGAAAGGAGACAGGTGGTAAATGTAAAAATGCTGCCAACTAGCAAATACAGGAGCACAGTACCCTGGTTATGTAGATAACATACAAACAAAACAAAAATTGTGAGAAATTCTCTCGAATATACAATCACAAATTAAATATAAACACAAAAACATCACAATGCCTCATAGAAAACAGAGCATCACAGTCCACACAAAGAAGCAAGATAAAGCAGAAGAAACAAGGGACCAGGATACAGACCCAAAACACATCCCTGAGGAAGACACAGCATTGCTGATAAGGAATTCAAAACAATTATATTTAGGTACCTTCAACGAATTGAGAGACAGATCAAGGAAAACACTGACAAAATTGAGGAAAACACAGAGAAAACACTACAACAATTTAAAAAGACAATGCAATAACAAATTGACAAAATAAATGAAATATTAGAAATGATACAAAATCTACAGACAGAAATCCAGAAGATTAATACTAAATTTTCAGAAACAGATAATACATTGAACAGGCAAAGGAGCAGAATTGAATCAATGGAACACAGAATTAGTGAGCTTGAAGACAAATACCTCAATACTTTTTTGGAAAGGGATCAATCAGAGAAAAAGATCAAAACAAAATGAAGAAAGCCTAAGGTTCATATGGAATACCATCAAAAGGAACAACCTACATATAATCGGAATTCCAGAACAGAAAGAGACAAATAAAACCACAGAGATAATTGTTGAAGATTTGTAGGAAGAGAAATGGTATAAGGAAATATGAGAACATATCCAGTCAAGAAGTCCAACGAACCCCAAACAGGATAGACCCAAAAGAAAATCACCAAGACATATCATCATCAAACTCACCGAAACCAAAGACAAAGAAGGAATCATGAAAGCATTATGGGAAAAATGAAAAGTTACCTACAAGGGGCAACCAGTAAGACTAAGCTTTCTCAGCAGAAACCATGCAGGCAAGAAGACAATGGGATGGTATATATAAAACCCTGAAATAAAAAAATTTCCAACCAAGAATTATATACCCAGCAAAATTGTGCCTCAAATATGATGGTGAAATTAGGACATTTCCAGATAAGCAGAAATTAAGGGAATTTGTTAAATCCAGACCAACCTTACAAGAGATGCTAAAAGGAGTCCTTTGGACAGAGAACCAACAACAGCAAACAACAACTGACCACTAACACACATAATGACATAACCCAGAAACCAACCAGTTACGGAAGTATCC
>NW_006921640.1:8450379-8458344 GCF_000298275.1 Orycteropus afer afer
AAAAAAGAAAAGAAAAAAAAAATGCATTGACTCATGTCACTTTAGTTTTGTGTATTTCACTGTACATAAATTATATCTTTTTTAAAAAAATGAACCTGCTTTGTAAAATTTTACCCAAATCACAATAAAAAGTTAAAAAAGAAGGGACTTTGTAGAAAAGGAGGGTGAAATGGGTCGCAGAACTCCAAGAACATAATCAATGTCCCTGAATTTAGGTGTAGAAACTGTTGAATTGGTGTATTTTGCTGTGTATATTCTCAATAACAACAAAATAAAATAAATTACTGAAGGAAGAAAAAAAAACCCTTATGGAACACAGTTCTCTGATAGACGGGGGTCATAATGAACTGAAGTCAACTCGATGGTAACTGTTTTTTTTGTTATTTTTAACCCAGCATCAGTCTTAATTTTTTAAAAGTTAGTCCAAGTAAATTCCAGGATCAGATGGTTTGGCTGTTCATTCCATCTCCAGTATTCTGAGGCTGCCTTTACAACAAGACTCACTTTCCTCCATTCCACATGTTCATCTGAAATATTGTCTCCTGCTCCTACTTTTTGCTGTCAAAGAGAACTGTCCTCTGCTCTGTGAACACCACACAAACCATAGAAGGAAGCCTCACAGGAGACAGTCAAAAAAACCAGTCCTTTACATCAAGCAGCGGCCAGAATGTCACGAGACACACACTTTATTTCCACTCTGTCTCTGAGTCACTTCCCCTGACCATTTCCACACTGACAAAATGGGGAATGAATGCTTTTCCTATTGCAAAGCCCTGCTGAGTACAGTTACTTAACTAATTAGAAATGACCCTGCAGTCACAGCAAGCTGTGCCTCCTTTCTGGGCAAGACTGAGCCTCACTGGCTCCCTGCAGCCACCCCTCCTCAGCTCCCCACCTAAGTCCTTTCAGCTCCCACTTCCCAAGGGGTAGGCATTTTGCCTACTTCCAGGGCTGCTGTATCCGTCATTTGGTTAATCCGTTGTCCTCCTCCCCAAGTATCCCTTCCCTTTACCTTGAGTCAGAAGGAACCAAAAAGCTTGTGATTATCACCAGCTATAATTCAGTATAATTCAAAAAGCATTTTTCACATTTTTCAGCTCCCACTCCTGCACTCATTACCCACTCAGGATCTTTCTATTGCTAGCACCTGCCAACTGAGAGGCCAGCTGATTTGGGGAGAGTGACAAGGGCACACATTACAAAGTCTTTCCTTGTTAAGGGTACCTCTACTCTCTTCATTAGTTCAAGGCCTTTGATCCCTGCACAGAGCAGTGTTTTTCTCACCTCTTATTGGATCTCTGAGCTCCACTGCTTCCTTGGCCCTTCAAAATATCACAATCACCTTCCTTCTTATTTGCCTGTTCATGAGTGACTTTTGGCTGGACTGTTTTTCTCCCTTTCTCCTTTCTTCTATTTTACCTTTCCTCCTCCCTCCCTTCTTCTCTTTCTTCTTTTTTCCCTCCCTCTTTTCTCCTTCATTGTCTCTTTCTTACATTATACTATTGTTAGGTGTTTTTGAGTCAGCATCCGACTCACAAGGACCATGCAAAGTGAAACAAAATGCTGCCTGGTCCTGTTCTATTGCTGATTGGTTTTGGATAAGTTGATTGTGATCCAAAGGGTTTTCATTGGCTAATTTTTGGAAGTAGATAGCCAGGCCTTTCTTCCTAATCTGTTTAGTCTGGAAGCTCTGCTGAAACCTGTTCAACATCCTAGCAACATGCAAGCCTCCGCTGACAGGCTGTGGCTACAGCTGAGATGTACTGGTCAGAAATCAAACCTGGGTCTCCTGCATAGGAGTCAGTAATTCTACCCTTTATTGATGTCTTCCTATGCTTCTGGCATGCCAGACTTGGGGATACAAAGACAAACAGAAGTGGCTCACAATTCAGTTAAAAAGAAAAAGGTCTGTTTTGGCTTTATTTTTTTTGAAGGCAGGCACAGCATGATATGGGCGCTAATAAGGATGAACATTGTGTTATAGGATCACAGGAGAGCACTTGCCCACTGAGCCGTGAGACATTAGGGAAAGCTGACAAAGCAAGATCAGGCAAATATATGTCAGAGTGATGCAGGGCTAGTGAAGGGGGTAGGGGAAGGGGTGTTGGAAAACGAGGCTAGGAAGGTGGCAGCATGCTAAGGATTTGATTTCATCAAAACTAGATTTTCATTTTTAAAATATGACTTTGGCTATGCCATGGAAGGTGAAGCATGGGTGTGAGCTAGAAGCCGATGGAAGTTAGGATAAGGGCCTGAACCAGTGCTGGTATGTGTTAACACCTGGCTCTCTAGGGGAAAAGCCTTGATTTGAGGCATTTGCTAATTTCTGTGGTACAACTGAAGTCCCTGGGGGGTGCAAAATGTTAATGTGCTTGCTGCCAACTGCAAGGTTGGAGGTGTCAATCCATTCAGAAGTGCCTCAAAAGAAAGGCCCGGCAATTTACTGCCAAAAAAGCCAGACACTGAAAACCTCATGGAACACAGTTCTACTCTGACACACATGGGGTCACCATGAGTTGGAGATGATGTGACAACACCTGGCTTTGGTTCTGCTTTTGGTTCTCAGCATGGCTGATTGTGAGCTGACATCACTGAGAGCAAGCTTGGGGGAGGTGGGTGCCATCAGCTCCTGTATACTGCCCCGAGCACTTCACTGGCCTGAACAATGAGAGAGTCAGTGAAAGGGAGGGCAGGTCTCAGGGCCATGGACTCCAAGCCCAGCTCTGACTCTTGATGTTTGCCTGGCCTCTGCAATGCTATCAACCACCCAGCACTTCAAGACAGCACTGGGCAAGCAAGGTACACAGAACACAAAAGTGTAAGATGTGTTCTTTCCTCCAAGGAGCTTCTTTTATTCTCTCAGCTCCTGTTATTGTTAGTTGCCATCGAGTCAGTACCGTCTCATAGCAACCCTACAAACAATAGAATGAAGCACTGCCATCTCTGTGCCATCTTCAAGATTATCAGTAGGCTTCAGTCAATTGTTATGGCCACTGTGTATTTTGAGTGCCTTCCAATCTACGGAGCTCATCGCCCGGGACTAAATTGGACAATATTCTGTTGAGATCCATAGGGTTTTGCCTAATTTTCAGAAGTAGATTGCCAGGCTATTCTTCCTAGACTGTCTTAGTCTAGAAGCTTTGTTGAAACCTGTCCACCATGGGTGACCCAGCTGGTATTTAAAATACTGGTGGAATAGCTTCCAGCCTCACAGCAACATGTAAGCCATCACAGTACAGTAAGATGACAGATGGGTGGTAGTCTCAACTCCTGTCATAATTTTCAAAAGCAACTCTTTGTCATCTTTAATCCCAAATTAAACACTTCTCTAACTTCTTCACTTTGAATGATATCAGCTTTTTCTTTCTGAGTGTGTTACAAAGCTGGTTGAGCAGGGCAATTTGGTAGCATGATGAATCAGTGCTTTAGTTGGGTGTTTGCCTCAGTTCTTCCCCATTTTCTTAAGCAATTAATGAGAAGACCAAATGACAAGCAAATTGATTCAAAGCTGATCAAATTGTTTCTTCCAAAGATTGCTGATCAATATCCATGTTACTCTGGAAGGATGGCTATTGTTTTCATTACTCCTGGATTCACACTCTTTACTTTGGTATTAAAGAGTTTGTGGTTATCAGATAAGAAGCACAAAGTCAAGCACAAGATTAGGAGACATTGTGACCTTAATGGTAGACTTAAAAAGGATTCCTTAAATCCCCTAAATAGGCTAACAGGCCAAGTTTAACAAAATGAATTTTTTAAAATAGGATAAATGTGAAACTCTTCATGTAGATTAACAAATTAACCACAAATCTACCCTAATCTGGATGAGGAAGATGTGGTTTACTAGCAGCATGGCTTAAAAATATGGAGGACTAAGCTAACGGTAAACTCACTATTAGTCACTATGATGTCACTGCCAAAAAATTAATGCAATGTTGGGGTTACTAGAAAATCCCTAAAACTAGGGCAGTGCTTTTCCACTGGGCCTTGTACCTACACGCTCACAGCACTGCCCACCCTAATGGACAGCAAGACTATGTTCTAGGGAGAGGGCAATCCAAGCCCGGTAGAGACTACTGTAGCCCCTGTCATGTAGTGCGGCCTCGTAAAACTAAAGGGAGAGGAGTCCTGGGAAATGAGGACATGGCTACTAGTTTCAAATGGTTGAAGGGCTGCTTTATAAAAGATGGAATACATCCTACATCCAAGCCAAGGTTATTTTATTTTTTTAAAAGTACATTAAAACAGAGAAGAGGGAAGACAGCCTTGACATTTGCATACAATCTACTGTGCATCTCTTTATAAGGATACCTGAGGGCAGAAGAGTTAAGTGCTTGGCTGCTAGCCAAAAGATTGACATTTAAACTCACCTAGAAGCTCCTCAGTGGAAAGACCATCCATGTTAATCTGGAAGGATGAATGTTGTTTTCATTACTCCTCGATTCACACTCTTTAATTTGGTATTAAAAAGATTTGCTTCCAGGAAGATTACAGCCTCAGAAACCCTATGGGGAAGTTATAGTCTATAACTCACAGGGTTGTTATGAGTTGGAATCAACTTGAAGGGTCCCAACAACAACAACAACATGTTGTTGTTATGTGTCGTCGAGTCGGACCTGACTCATAGCAACCCCTCCTTGGGTTTCCAAGGTGGTTATCACTACGGAAGTAGATTGCCCAACAACATAGCCCTTTATGAAGTGTGTGTGCTGTCAATATCTTGCTGATATTGCCAAGGGAGATGTCACTCCCATTTTCAGGATAAGGGAAAAAGACTGAGTGCCTTACCTAGTTCACCTTAAATGAAGAGACAGGACCAGATCTTAGATCTCCCATATTCATGGGAAAAACACAGCATGTGGTCTAAGTTTCATCAGCAGCGCATCTACTCCAGGTCTTCTATACAACAAGGTAATTTCCATCCCAGAAAGGGTAGCCCAGAGTAACTCTGCTTCTCTGATGGGCTTCCAGAATTCTGTGTGAACAGAAACTCCTTACACATAAACTCATATATGTCAGGCCATGTGGCACTAAAAGTGGTGGAGGTCTTTGATATATTAACATGTGTAATAATGACAGGCATGGGACTCTCTGGTAAAAGTGGTTAACACACTTAGCTGCTCACGGAAAGACTGGAGGTTTAAGTCCATCCAGAGGCACCTCAGAAGAAAGGCCTGGCAATCTACTTCTGAAAAATCCACCCCTGAAAACCAAAGGGTTCTCCTCTGACACATGTGGAAGTGCCAAGACTTGGAATAGTGTCATCAGCAATTAGTTTTTAATGATGGAAATACAGAATTTTATTAAGGTAAGTTTTATGATATATTTTATAAACAGAAAAAAAATTGATGACAAAAAGAAAACTAACATACTTTTTTTTTTTTTAAACCAGAAAGTACAAACACAGGTCTAACAGTACAGGTGTTGTCCCTCCTTGTTTATTCTGACTTTGAAAACAACACAAGCATCCTCTTGAATGAGCCTCTCCACCTGCCAACCCTCCAATCTGCTCCTCTCTGCAAATCCAGTACACATCAAAATTTTGCTTTATATAAACAGATATCAAGCCCATTAAACAGGACAATGTACCCCATCTGTACACTGCAGCGACCAGCTTTCATCTTAATGAGAATTGGATAAAATAGTAATTTACATACCCTATCAATCAAACAGGATATCACCTGTGTGTGAAAAGACTTTGGAGAATTAAAAATATGGAAAAATTCCCAGCAATTAAAAATGCTAATTAAAACAATTTGAAGGTACCACTATAAGCCTATTAAAAAAAAAGTCAAAGTATCTAAAGAAAATTAATAAAATCTTATATTTAAGGACCTCAAGTGAAATAGACGCAAATAGACCAATTGATTGAGAACTGGCTTTCTGAAGTGCAATCTTGCTAAATACAAAACAACTCTCGTTTCTTAATTTGGTCACCCAATTTTGGGAAATATACTCCAAATATCTAAGGGAGTGGGATTTGCAACATTTGCACAAAGATGCTTACAGCTTTACTATTCGTCATAGTGAAAAACAATACAAAATGCTCAGGGGAATATCTAAACAATATCAATAGTAACAAACAAAAATGTTTATTATGGTGACACATGAAAATGTTTATATCAAAAAAAATGTTAAGTGGCAGAGAATGGAATTTATTAACTGATTTTACTGAGAAATCTTGGAAAGAAGGTTGGGCAATCTATTTCCATAGTAATAATGCCTTGGAAACCCAAGGAGGGGTCACTATGAGTCGGGTCTGATTCGATGGCAAATAACAACAACAACAACATACTGAGAAATGTCACTTTCCTCTATTCTCCATGTCTGCCACAGGCATGTTTTTTCTGAAAAAATAATAGCAGTTAACACTTACAATGCACCTACCAAGCTAGATGCTGGGTTTAGCATGATCTTATTTAATCCTAACAACAAACCTAAATGTAAGTACTGCTATCACCCCATCTCACAGATAAGGCAACTAAGGCTGAGATATATTAAATAACTTCTCAAAGGTTAAACAGCTGATAGGGAACAGACTGTGATTGAAGGGTACAGGGCAGGGGAGAGCAATGGCTCCAGGGTAAGGGCCTTTTACCACCATTCCCCGCAGGAAGCAGGAGCCCAGATGCCATTGAAGGAGGCCTCCTCCCATAAACACCCCCCAGGGAAACGTCCTTTAGGGTTCTGGATTTTAATGGTGAAAAATAGACCACTGCATCTGAAACATATAGCCTCAAACAGCAGTTGGTCCCATGGGATCTTTACCCTAAAAAAAAAGAAAAAGAAAACCAATTCTGGACTTCCAGTAAGATGGAGGAATAGGCAGACAAGCAACACAGACCCTCTTCATCAAAGAACAGAAAAACCAATTGACAGAGATACAGAAGATAATCCTGGGGCCCTGAGCTTTGATAAGAAGTATACAGAAGTAGATTAGGCACCAACTAGAGGAAAAACCTGAATGAAAACAGTGAGTACGGAGAGAGTTGGAGCTGTGGACTGTCAGCTACTCTGACAGGACCAATAGCCTGAATATTTCCAAGTGGTGTTGGAACCTGAGAATTGACCTAAAGATCAGGCCTGGTCACCAAGGGCTGTAGGGATGACTGCACTGGTGACCATGACTAGGAAGGGAAACTGCAAGGAAGGAGACAACCTGAGCTGTTGACTTTCCACTGTCCATACGGCACAGCTATTTTGACTGTTTACACATGGCAGCCATTTGGATATTTAAAATGAGTGAGGGAGCAGCCATTTTGAATGTTTACAAGTGGTGGCCATTTTGGATATTTAAAATGACTGAGGCTACAGCTATTTTGAATATTTACAAGTGGCAACAATTTTGGATTTTAAAGTGATAGCATCCTCATTCAGATTCCAGGGACCTAAGAATAGGCTCTGTTTGCCAAGGTCAGCAGGGACATTCGAGAGGCTGACAACAGGAAAAGAGACAGATGTTGATTGTATAAGTCCTGTCAACTAGTGAATAGAGGACCACAGTACACTGCTTGCATAGATAACATACAAACAAAACAAAGAAAACAAAAATCACGGGTAAGTCACTCCAACATACAATCACCAATTAAATATAAACACAAAAACATCACAATGCCTCGGAGAAAACAGAGCATCACAGTCCACACAAAGAAGCAAGGTAAAGCAGCAGGATACAAACCCAAAACATATCCCTGAGGAAGAGGCATTAGAACTCCCTAATAAGGAATTCAAAAGAATTATATTTACATATCTTCAATGAATTGAGAGACAGATCAAGGAAAACAGAGAAAACCCTAGTACAATTTCAAAAGACAATACAAGAATAAAATGACAAAATAAATGAAAAATTAGAAATTATACAAAATCTACACACAGAAATCCAGAAGATTAATACTAAATTTGCAGAAATAGATAAGAAATTGATGGGCAAAGGAGCAGAATTGAAACAATGGAAGACAGAATTAA
>NW_006921640.1:8458829-8467478 GCF_000298275.1 Orycteropus afer afer
ATAAAACCCTGAAAGAGAAAAATTTCCAACCAAGAGTTATGTACCCAGCAAAACTGTCCCTCAAATATGATGGTGAAATTAGGACATTTCCAGATAAGTAGAAATTAAGGGAATTTGTTAAAACCAGACCAACCTTACAAGAGACGCTAAGGAAGCTCTTTGGACAGAGAACAAACAACAGCCAACAACATCTCACCATTAACACACATGATGATATAACCCAGAAACCAACCCAGCTATGGAAGTATCCAAATACTTCCAAATTTTGTTTGTTGTTGTGGACAATCAAGGAAAGGTTTATATATGAAGGAAGAAACCAACCCAGCTATGGAAGTATCCAAATACTTCCAAATAAGCCTACTAGATTATAAACAGGGAACCAGAGACATCAACTGACAAATGAGGACAACTACAAACCAGAAAGAGGGAAAAAATTGTGTTGTTACAGAACTTCTAGATGGTAGGAAAGTCAAGACAACCATAAGATAGAATGGACTGTTCTAAACTTGGGAAGAAAACTATAAATCACAGGGAAACCTCAAAGAAGAACGATAAACCTTCACATCAAAAAAGAGGACCAGAATAAATATGCAGCAAATACTAGAACAATAGCAATGAAGGAAGTGGTAACATGATTCATAAACAAAATGAGCTCAGCATAGAAAATTATATGGAACAAAGAAATCAACACCACAGAAAAGCACATAACAAAAATGACAGTAACAAATTCATATTTGCTGATAATTACGTATCTGGCAAGGGACTTATCTCCAAGATTTACAGCAGAAGAGTGATGACCAAACTATGGTACAAACACTTAATGGAATGCTATGCAGCAATAAAGAATAATGTAGAATCTGCAAAAACTGCATAATATGGATGAACTTGGAAGACATTATGATAAATGAAATAATCAATCACAGAAGGACAAATATAGTATTGGTTTGTTGTTGTGGACGATCAAGGAAAGGTTTATATATGAAGGGAAATTTTCTTTGTTGGTTCCCAGGGGTGGGAGGGGAGAGAACATTGCAAAAAAAAAAAAAAAAAAAAAATGCATTGACCCATGTCACTTTAGTTTTGTGTATTTTACTGTACATAAATTATATTTCAATAAAATGCATTAAATAAAAAAATAAAAATAAAAAACAGCCATTCTGAAAACTCTGTGGAGCACATTTCTATTCTGACACACCTGAGGTAAAAAAATAAATAAATAAACCAAACTCACTGCTGTTGAGTCGGATCTGACTCACAGCGACCCCTCCTTAGGTTTCCGAGGCGGTATCACTATCGAAGTAGATTGCCCAACCAGGCATACTGCAATCACATTTATAAAGATCCAAGCCTAAGCCTTACCCCTGATCAACTGACTAGGGATGTCTGGAGGTGGGGCCTAGACATCTGTATTTTTTAATAGCACCCCAGATGACTCTGATATGCACCTGGTGATGATAGAGAACTGCTGGTTGGGCACTCAACTGAGAAACTGAGGGAGAGAGTGAAAGTCAGAGGAATGGGAAGGCTCTCAGCTGGAGTACAGGCCTCCTGGCTCCCAGGGCTGCAAACTCTCATTGACAGGGGCCCATAAACGCTGGGTGTAAGGACAAGTCCAGGGAGTTACAATTCTTAAATGCAAGACCTTCCTGAGCGTCTCTGGGTCTCTTCTTTCGGGGTACAGTAGTGGTTTCTGTTTTACTTTCTTGTTGTTACCCAAGACCTTTATTGGGAAATGAGCAGAAAGAAAAGACACAAATGGTTTCAATAATTCAGAGCTCAGAAAACACTGAAAGGCAATTTGACCTTTTAAAACTCCAGCAATAGTTAATTCCAAGTCAGGGGAATCCTGCGTCCAGTGGCAAGAAATCCCCTAGATCTCTTAACAGTCTTCCTAACCACTACTAAAACTGTAATGGTTTGGTGTTTTTTTTTCCTTCCTAGTTAAAAACAAATTGGGTGTGTGTGTGTGAGAACTCACTGAAAAATCTCCAGCGTGAAAAGTAGCAAAATTACCATTATCCTTTTTAAAGAGCTATGGGAGAATCTTAATGGACTCAAAATGAGGCACACAAATTTATGACCAGGTAACCAGTACTGGGCAGGGAAAGAGCTGCCCCTTAGGGCCCCATGTGGCTCACAGTTTGAGTAATAAAACCCTGAAAATGGGAGTTCATAGGCAAAAAGCTCAGCAATGTGCCATCAAAAGAAAAACAAACAAAAATGCATGGCTCTTTCCCCATTGTTTTCTGTTCTCAGCCTGGTACCAAGACTCACACACAAGTTCTTGACTGTTGTTAAGAGTAATTGATAAGGAGACTACTTAAAACCCACTGCCATCAAGTCATTTCTAACTCATAGCAACCCCCACTGCTATGAGAGTTTCCAAGGGTGTAAATCTTTGTGGAAGTAGATTGCCTCATTTTCCTCCCTCAGAGCAGCTGGTGGGTTTAAAACACCGACACTGGGATGCTATTAAAATACCGACCTTGTGCTTAGCAGCCAAATGCCTTACCCACTATGCCACCAGAGCTCCTTGGAGACTAATTAAAACTACTTAAAACTCGACTGCTGTCGAGTCAGATCCAACTCATAGTGATCCCTCCTTGGGTTTCCGAGACGGTATCATTATGGAGGTAGATCGCCCAATCTTCCTTCTGAGGAGTGGCTGGTGGGTTTGAACCACCAGCCCTCTGGTTAGCAGTCAAATGCCTTTAAAGAAATATAAAAACTCCAAAGCTTAACTTTGGTCATGTTGTCAGAAGGGACCATTCCTTGGAGAAAGATGTCATGCTTGGTAAAGTGGAGGGCCAGTGAAAAAGGGGAAGGCCCTGGATTAACACGGTGGCTGCAACGATGGGCCCAGGTATGGCAAAGATTGTGAGGCTGGTGCAGGACCAGGCAGGACCAACTCCATGGTACCTAACAACAACAACAACATACAAATAGGTTCCCATGATTATAACCAAGCTATGTACAGAACTGAAGCAGACATTGAGAAACTAAAACAGTTGTATTAGAGAGGTGATTACATTTTCCCTTTTAATGTTGGTTTGGTTTTAATGATAAATACTTCTAAAGAAGCACTTTGGCTAATTCTTCAGATACATTTGACCCAAGCCTGAAAATAACGATGATCATACTACCGGCTCCTATCCTGAAGCACTTACATTCCCTATGCAACCAAGTTGGGAATAAAGTAGTCAGAATCCCTGGGTTCTATTTCTATAAAAGCCATGAATCCAGTTCCCTGCAAGTAGGGTACAAGTCTGTGTGTTTGGCACAATGGTTCCCGGGCCCTTTCTTTTTTTCTTTTTCTTTAATTTTTATTGTGATTTGGGTGAAAGTTTACAGAGCAAATTCATTTTCCATACAGCAGTTCATACACATTTTGTGTCATGACATTGACTGCAATTCTCCACAATGTAACAGCTCTTTTCCCACTTCCTCCCTGTGGTTACCTTTTCCCTGTGTCCTTCCCTCCCATGTACTCCTGCCCCCTAAGCTATCTCCCTGTGCAAACTCTCCCCTTCTGTTCTCCCACGATTGATCGCTTCAAGGACTATATCTACCTGATATAAATGTTCACCCCATATGCCTGCCTGTTGTTTGGCTGGAAGCCACAGAAATGAGTTCAGTTCCAAATCTGAAGGGTAACTAGAGGCCAAAGTCTCAGGGGTCTCACCAGGCTCTATCAGACCAGCAAACCTGGTCTTATTTTATGATTTTGTGTCCCCAGGCCCTTTCTTTAGCTATTCCATTGAGGTTCACTAAGCACATAAGTCAGCAACCCACTTTTCCACTTCCACAGCTTCACTGAAGACAGGAGGCAGGAGGGAGAGAGCATAGCATAACCCAGAGTGCCCCATGACAGATAGACTGAGGGGTGGAACTGCCTCAGTGCTGGTCATGGGCCTCCGAGATGTGAAAGTGTGACTAAAAATGGTGGTGGTGGGAACAAGCAGAACAGGGTGAGAGGGGAGTATAGGGCTTATGTCCATATTCAGGTTTTCAAGAGCCCCCAAAAGAACCCAATTCTACTTCTCACAAAAGTTCTAAGATTTTAAATTGTTTTAAATTGGATCCAACTTTGGGCAAGTCAGCTCACTTCTCTGGACCTTAGTTTTCTCATCAACAAAGTGAGAGGATTAGGTGAGAGAAACATTTGTTTTGTCCAACAAAATCTTGAGCACCAGTATTTCACACTGCTAAAAGTGATATGCTGGCTTTTGCAGAGCTTTTAATCCTTCATTGTTTGGCTGAAAAATGCTTCAATGTTTACAGAATCCCCAAAACACCTTCAGTGTTTAAAACTCAGAATGAAACCACTGTAAGAGATGATTCCCAAAGTGCCTTTTTGGATCTAAAATTCTTGAATCTAAAATCATTAGCCCTGGGGAGAGGCCCTAGATTGTTGAGGAAGAGATGAGAGAACTGAGTAAAAAATATGAGTGAGGGGAAAATAGTTAGAAAGAAGGAGAAAGAAGAATTTGAAATATTGATAAAGGGGAAAAATAGCAAGTAGGACTGTTCTCATTAATACCGAGAACCAGAACTAAAAGGGCTTACAGATGATCCTTTGTTTTGCAAATGAGGACACTGAGGTCTCTAGAGATGCTAAATGACTTTCCAAAGACATAAAATGAATCTTGCTTATAGGAAACAGAGCAGGGCACCTTTTATGGGGTAGAACCACAAGACTGAAAGGCCTGAGAATTTATCAGGAGGTGCCTCTAACTCATAAATACCCATGGTGTGAAACAGAGCCCAGCAAATCACTTATGGACAATGTGGATGATGCCACATAGATACAGGGTTAAACTGAGAAGGAGGCTAATCTGTATCTTCCAGTACTTGCACCCAACTCTTCCCTAGAAAATAAGGCCATGAGCCAATGCCCCCTCCATGACTTTAATTCTACTGGCCCACCTTGCCTGCCCTCCTGGGACAGGCTTTTTCCATCCTGAGTCAGGCTTTTTCCAACCTGAGTCAAAGTGCTCCCTTGCCCAAAAGAAGAGTGTACATTTAAATGATGGCTTGTCCCTGTGTGATACAAATGGTTAACATACTCAGCTGCTAACTGGAGGTTTGAGTCCACCCAGAAGTATGCCTCAGAAGAAAGGCCTGATGATTTACTTCTGAAAAATCAGCCACCAAAAACCCTAAGGAGCACAGTTCCACTCTGACACACATGGGGTCACCATGAGTCAGAATCAACTCCCACCATGGCAACAGTCTTTTTTTTTTTTAATGCAAATATTCTGCCCTCCTGCATACATCACACTTGGCACAAAGCACTTGCCCTTTCTCATTCCCTCTGGAGGTGCTGCTGCCCCACTTTACAGGCGAAGGGAGTCTGGCTCAGAACGTTTAAGCAGCTGGGTTAAGACCCACACAGCAAGAGGCAGAAGCAGTACTGTAATGAGGCCTCCTGACCCCATGGCCAATTGATCTTGCTCCCTCTAAAAGCAGAATTCTGGGTAAGGAAAGTTCACCTCATACTGGACAGTGTTACAAGCACATATTTGGAGGCCTGTCATGGCTCAGTCAAGTCATCTGGGGCAAGTGATGTAACCCCCCTTGAACCTCAGGGTGTTCTCCCAGAAAACAGGGCATGTTTATATTACCTTTCCCTAAAATTGCTGTGAAGATTAACTGCAATAACTTAAATAAAAACACTTGGTTAACTACAAATTCCCAATGCAAATGTTGCTAATGATTATTAATCATCTGTGTTCCTCTGGTTCCTTCAAGGTTCTATACAAACATTTCAATGACAAGGACTCATTCTTGTCAAAAACAATCCCTTCTTTCCATTTCAGGACCATTTTAAGCACTGGGAAAGTCTTAACCTTTGGTGTGTTAAAGAGTTTCTCTACAACTTCTGCACCCACATGTCAGTTTTGCTTTGGGGTCTACCAAGCGTAAGGCTCGTCCTCCTTTCCTCTCTTTGCACAGCCAGTCTGCCAGTGCTAAAAGTAGGACTGTAGAGAGACATAGGGAACTGGGGCATTCACAAGTCATACCACACCAGGACCACCTGTTCTTCATAGACATTTTAATACCAACCTCACGAAGCTCATAGAAATCAGTTTGGATGAGATATGCTAACATCAGAGGTTGTTACGTTGTTGTTGTTATGTGCCTTCGAGTCGGCCTGACTCATAGCGACCCCTCCTTGGGTTTCCGAGGCAGTATCACTACGGAAGTAGGATTGCCCAACCTTCCTTCCGAGGAGTGGCTGGTGGGTTTGAACCACCAGCCCCCGTCTGGTTAGCAGGCAAGGGTCTTAGCCACTATGCTACCAGAGCTCCCTACATCAGAGATAGTCACTAGAAATTTCCACAGGTCACTCAGCTCCTTGAAGGGGCAATGGCACTGGGAAGGCAGTTAAGCCTCCTTGGTCTTGCCTGAATCTTCCCTAAAGCTCCCTGCTCTCTGGCTCTAAGTCTTAGGCTCCTGGGATTCTAGAGCTGACAGGATTTTGAGGGTCACATTCCCCTGGATCTTCTCCCACCAAATGTGGCTCTTATCTGATGCTTGGTCCACTCTGAATTCTGGCTCCTGCTCATCCTTGAGTTGCAGCAGCAATCACAGCCCTCCTTGGTTCTTG
Source organism: Orycteropus afer afer (assembly GCF_000298275.1). Taxonomy (NCBI): domain Eukaryota; kingdom Metazoa; phylum Chordata; class Mammalia; order Tubulidentata; family Orycteropodidae; genus Orycteropus; species Orycteropus afer. The sequence goes on from NW_006921640.1 coordinate 8,465,440, forward strand.
TACCTACTGAACAGACTGACTCCCCACTCTCCGGTTCTCTTCTCTGTCAACATCGCCATCACCACATCTATCACTTGTCAAGTGCCTAATTGCACATGATTTTGTGCCAAGTGCAGAGCATGAAGAATCACAGAACACAGGCTGCCCTGCTCACTGCTGTGGTCCACAACCTTTCTGGGAACAAACAAATCATATAGGCAGAATACGAACCCGAGACATGAATGGCCACAGTGCACATATTATGTACAGCTGAGGTTTACCAGAGGGTGGAGAACAAGGCCAAGTGCATAACTGCAGAGGCAGAATGAGGCACCCGTGGGAGACCCCTGTGAGGCAGCGAACATAGCATCAGGAGGCAGAAACTTGGGTATTGTATCCTATGTCTTTGCCATCTAGTAGATTGTGACCTTAAAGCCATTTCACTTCTCTAGACTTCTACTCCCTATAAAGTGATAATAATTTACCTTTATGGACTAGCCCAGACAATGAGAATACTGAAGGATTTAGAGTGGGATGGGGTCTCAGGGATACTCTTGTTGTTGTTGTTGTTGTTGTTGTTGTTATGTGCCATGGAGTTGGCCCCGACTCATAGCAACCTCTCCTTGGGTTTCCGAGGTGATATCACTATGGAAGTAGATTGCCCAACCTTCCTTCCGAGGAGTGGCTGGTGGGTTTGAACCGCCAGCCTTCTGGTTAGCAATCAAGTGCCTTAGGCACTATGCCACCAGAGCTCCTAGAGATCCTCTAGTCTGGCAATTTCTAAAACCTGGATGCTCCTTGGGTGAGAGGGGTTTATTAAAAATGTTGATGGTTTACCATAGATCTACCAGTCAGAATAACCAGGTGAGGCAAAGGAACATTTATTTTAATAGAAAATTATGATGCAGAAAGTTGGGGATCACTGGATCACAGATGATATGATTGGTGGGCAGAGAGAGAAAATGACCTGCTGAAGTCATACCCTTGCCTTGGTTCAAGACAAAACTGGCACCTGAACTGAGGTCTCCTCATTCCAAGCTTCATTTGACTCTATGACCTCAGATTTAAGGGCTTTCTAGGAGTCCTTGGGTGACACAGCAGTTTAGTGCTTGACTATTAGCTGAAAGCTTGGTTGGTTGGTGAAACACACCAAGAAGTACCTTGGAAGACAGGCCTGATGATATGCTTCCAAAAGAAAACCCTATGGAACAGTTCTATTCTGTATACATGGGGTTGCTGTATTGGTTACCTACTCCACTCTGACAGGAATATACCATAGATGGGATGGCTTGAACAAACAGGAGTTTATTCTCTTGCAATTTAGAGGCTTTAAGTCCAAGTTTAAAGTGCCAGGCTCTAGGGGCTGGGTGAAAGCCCCTCAACTTTGGGCTTCAGCTCTGCCTCCTGCTCCCAGCCCACTGAAGCTAAAGGCTTTTCTTCACTCAGCTGCTGGCTGCTGAGGCTGACAAGCCCAAGGTTGACAAATAAAAAGGCACAGTCCTGAACCGCACAGCAGGCCATTGATTCAAGTCCACTGTAAGTCTCAGGTCGGCAGAGCATGGCAGGTTTCTGAACAATGACATGGCTGCATACAGGGTTCAAGTGTGCCATAAGTTAGAGACTGCTCCCCAAGGCTTCTCATTACATATAGGAAGCAGACCGCATCCCTAAGGCAGCTACTCAGCTCCTCACAGTAGATTCCACCATGGAGTTGATTACCAATCTCATCATGGGGAATACTATATCCAGCTGCCCAGCCACTCAACCAGGCCCAGCTAAGTTGACACACAAACTTAACTACCACAGATGCCATAAGTCATAATCGATTCAATGGCTACTAACAACCACAACATGCATCCCTATGCATCTAAGGGACTGAGGAGTCAGAAGAGAATTGCTGATCTGTCCTGGACCGCACTACTGACCCACATCACCCTACTGCTCCAGAAGTTCCAGATGCTGCAGGACTAGAGCATTTCAGGCATTCTCAGGGTGTTCAAATACATGTTATTCTAGTGTGAGTGGATTCTCATACATGAAGACACTTGGCTTGTTCCTGC
>NW_006921640.1:8468129-8480738 GCF_000298275.1 Orycteropus afer afer
TCACCCATCGGGATCTGGGCAGGGCCAGCTGAGGTCTGAACTTCTAAGCTGGTGGTCTATGCACTGTCCCCTTTGGAGCTCCAAATTCCTTCAACTGTTGTCCACAGTTTACTCCAGTGTGCTGTACAAATATTCTCATTGTCTATGTGTACCAGAACATGAAAAATGCTTGGGGCCACCAATCCAGTCAACCTCCACTCCAATAATCAAGTCCCCTCTACAACCCGCCTTTATTGGCCTCTCCAGCTTGTCTGATCCCCTCAGCCATCGGGGTTTGTCATGGATTGAATTGTGTCTCCCCCCAAAATAAGTGTCAACTTGGCTAATTCATGATTCTCAGTGATTTGTGTATTATATAATGATGTAATTTGGCAGTTTTGTAATGATGTAATCATCTCCCATGATGTAGTTTGATGCACTCAGTCAATTAAAGGGATTAGAATGGGATGCAACACCCTTAATCAAGACACAGCTTTGATCCAATGTAAGGGGAGTTTCCATTGGGTATGGCCTGCATTACTTTTTATCTTGCAGGTGATAAAAGGAGAGAGAGGGACCTCAGTACCACCAAGAAAGAAGAGCCAGGAGCAAAGTGCATCCTTTGGCCCCAGGGTCTCTGTGAACCTTCTAGACCCAGGAGCAGATTGATGTCAAAACACATGGAGATCTCCAAGGGATGCCAAACCCACAGATGGTGAAACAAGATAAGGACGTTCCTCCAGAACCTCCAGAGAATTCCTACTTCTAGCCTCCTAACCTGTGAGAGAATAAATTTCTGTTCGTTAAAGCCATTCACTGATGATATTTCTGTTATAGCAGCACTAGGTAACTAAAAGAAGGCCTTACTGCCATATGAACCAGAATTTTCTACTTTCAAAAAGCTCTGATTAGTAGACAAGTCTGCATTATGCTCAAAGCAGACCTGTTTTCTCACAGTTGTTGGTTTCTGGTTGGACTTCTGCCCTCTGGGGATATAAAAATTGGTTTAATCCCTGTCAATATGACAACCCTTCAGCTTTTTAAGGTATCTGACTGCTAACCAGAAGGCTGGTGGTTCAAATCCACCAGCCACTCCTTAGAAGGAAGGTTGGGCAATCTACTTCTGTAGTGATACTGCCTCGGAAACCCAAGGAAGGGTTGCTATGAGTCAGGTCCAACTTGATGGCAGTGTGTTTGGTTTTTTTCAGCTTTTTAAAAACTGCTCTGGATTCCCTAAAGACTTTTGTTCTCCAGTCTAAACACTCCCAGGTCCTTCATTGTGCCTCAGAAGTCAAGACTAATGTTTGTTTGGCTCCTGAACATCCTATTCCAAGGCTCACCTCTGAGGGTCTTGACTACCTCAGGCATAAAGGAGTGAACAGGAAAGAGGAGCTGCTGTCTGGTTCCAGCCACTTGCTCAAGGCTAGTTAACTCTAGATGGGTTGGAACTCCCTTGTTGGGGAGAAAGGAGTTCTGGTGGCACAGTGGTTAAAGCTCTTAACTATTAACCAAAATATTGGTAGTTTGAACCTACCAGCCACTCCATGGGAGAAAGATGAGCTAGTCTGCTTTTGTAAAGTGCACAGTCTTGAAAACTCTATGGGGCAGTTCTACTCCGTTCCACAGGGTCACTATGAGTTGGGATCAACTCAATGGCAACTGTTAATGTTGCTTAATTGGCTGGAGGGTCCAGAGCATTCCACCACTACCACTACCCAAGACCACTTCAAGGCAAAGAGGTATGAAAGAAGTATGGCCACAGGGGATACTTTTAGACAGCAGCTCATGAGGGAACTAGTAGGCAAGATAGCTGATGTGTGCTTTAATCACAGACTTACACTGCCTTCCCTTCCCTGCTCTTACAAAGAGATTGCATGATGTCAGTTTGGGCTCTCCATTGAGCACAGGGGGGCAGTTCCTGAGGTTCGGGTTGGAGTGTCTTTCTCCAAAAATGGGGCAGCAGTAACATACATGAGTAGAGCAAGTCAGGCAAGGCACTGGAGGCTAAGCTGACCTGGAGAGCAGGTACCTTGACTAAGGGGAACAGTCTTGGCTCAAAATCAGCTGACTGTTGCCATGTGGGAATGGAGGCTTCATCCAACCAATTCTAGTTTTTCATGAGAAGTTGGAAATCCAGATTTTTAATGTGAATTCTTCTAATTTTTAAAATATTGTTTCAAATTTACAAAAGAGATTGTAAAGGAATAAAAACATATCTTGGAATTGGATAAGGCCCCCAAACCACTAGTTTGTACCCTGTGTCAAACTTGGCCAGGGGTACCCTTATCTTCAGGACAGGGTGGTTGCCCAGCAGGACCCAAATGTCCTCAGCTCTTCTCCAAGGCTTTATCAGCTATAACATCTGCCAACTATTGCTTTTCTTAACCAAAAAAAGAGAAAGAAAGCTGAAGATTTTATCAAATGAAAATGCCTTTTCTTGTTCTCTAACCATTTATACCATATCACTAATATTGAATATAGTAACAATAATTGTTACTGTCTATCAAGCTCTTTTTATATGTCAGGTATGGTGTTCAGTAATACACATTTGCTTTCTCATTTAGTCCACATAACAGCCTGTCCCTCTACCAGAACACATAATTGCAACAAGAACAGGCACTATATCAGCCCTTCCTACCACTACATGCCAACACCTGGACCAGTGCTTGGCACAGTGTATGCTCAATAAACATGTGATGAATTAAAGAATAATCATTCTTTAAAGTAGATAGTGTCAATATCCTCACATAAGAGACATTAAATAAACAGCCCAAGGTTACAAGGCTTGGGAATGGTGGAGCTGAGACTTAGCCCCAAGTTCAATAAACTTCAAAACCCATGATCTTGACCCAACAACACCTCCCAGTCTGCACAGAAGAGCTAAGCCTTAGTGTTCAAACTTTATCATTCAAACTTTATTTCTTTCTCAGCCAATGAAAATATCTGAGTATAGCGCATTCATGGTTCAACAAACCCTCAGCCACCCTGAGACCAATAGTGCTACTGAGACATCCACTGAGGTTTCTAAGACTAAATTTGGGAGTCTAAACACAGTTTCATCTTTAAAAATAAAAAGCTCAAGAGAGGAAGTCCACCACAGGGGTTCTAGAATGCTTGCTTTTCTCAAAGCTGCTTTAGGTAATAGAAGAGATCTGCAGGTGTGTACTATGCTAAGAAGCCAAACCACAAAGAGAAGTAGGGCTGACCACCCTTGGCCCTGGATGGGAAGATTTGGAGACAATATGGCCAGTTTCTAGAAACTACCACCACCTGACATTCTGCTCTTCTCTTTTAACCCATGTGCACCACACTGCATAGGAGGAAGACCAATAAAGAACTGGTGGTGAAATGAAATTATGCCTAATTCACAAAACAGAAAAAACATAACAAGCACAAGAGAGGGGCAAAACATGGAAAAGGGCAAAAACAATAAAGACAGGGCTCTACATAGACTGAAACAGAGAGGAGATAGACTTGAACAGTCATAGATACATTGTCTGACCCACTTGCAGTACCAGCAAACCAGTTGCCGCCATGTTGATTCAACTAATTTTGACCCCATGTGTGTCATAGTATAAAGCTCCACAGGGTTTTTAATAGCTGATTTTTTGGAAGTAGATCATCAGGCTTTTCTTCTGAGGCATCTTTGAGTGGACTTGAACCAGCAACCTTCTGGTTAACAACTGAGCACATTAGCCATTTGCACCACCTAGGGGCCCCAGATGGTACAATCAAACTCACAAAACCAAACTCACTGTCATCGAATTGATTCTCACTCATAGTGACCTCCATTGGGTTTCCAAGGCTGTAAATCTTTACTGAAGCAAAATGCCTCATCCTTCTCCCATAGAGAGGCTGATGGGTTTGAACCACTGACCTTTTGGTTAGCAGCCAAATGCCTTAACCACTATACCACCACAGCTCCTTGATGGTACAATCAGGGGTTAATGATAACTTACTCTGAATGAAGGTGCATATACAAGGCTTTTCAGTTGCTCCTTAATGACAAGACCCTTACATCCTCAAGTATCCAGAAAATATCCCTGACTTCCCTGCTCCCTTCTGGAAGCCATTTTGGTCCAAAATTACACCAGGTACCAAACATCTACTTTGTGCAAAATAAATTATCTAATTTCTATCTTCTGCAGCATCAAGCTCCCATTTCAGTATTTCAGTGGGGAAAAAAAAAAAAAAAAACCTATTGCCACTGAGTCAATTCCAACTCACAGCGACCCTATAGGACAGAGTAGAATTGCCCAATAGGGCTTCCATGCTGTAAATCTTTATGGAAGCAGACTGCCACATCTTTCTTCCCTGGAGCGGCTAGTAGGTTTAAACTTCTGAACTTTTGGTTAGCAGCCAAGCACTTTAACCACTACCACCAGGGATCCAATAATTTCAATACAACGTGGAAATTCTGATAATGACATTGTAAGGTATAAGGAAAACCACACAGTCAGAGTGTTCCAGCTCCTGCCTTAACTCAAAGTAGCTCTGAAACTGAGCAGGGGGTATCCATGCTGTGGCCTCAGCTATCTCACTTAAGCAAGATGGGGTTAGATCAGCTTTTATATTCTTTGACTTAAGTCCTTACTATGTAAACTCCTCTGTGTCACTTGATGTTAAATTCTTTCCAGGTAGGAACTCCTGGAGCCCCCCAACCTATATAATGTATATACATGTATAAGGCCTGGCCATAGCAGGGCCCAATACTTGTCTGTGAAGGGATTCTGCAATTTTAAGATGGTAGAAGGAGAACTGGAGGGAAGGGACATTAGGACACGGCCCTTAAACAAAGGGAAGTGGAAGTTAGGAAACATTGGGAAGGGGGGCGCATAAGAGAAGATGATATTCCTTTCTCTTTTTATCCCAATATCACAGCTCTGTTTATTCTGAGAAGCAACCAGCTGCAGCTCCAAAATAGATGTGCTGAGAAACGCCTCTAATGACAGAGAATGCTTCTGAGGGAACAGAGAAGAGGCTGGAGAAGGGAGTCACTCGTGGGTGCTCTTCCCCTCTTCCCTCCCAGCCCGAGACTGTAATGGTTCTTTCCAGGGCCTTGGGGGCAGGACTCAGACAGTGTCCAGAGCATCACTCTGCCAGTGAAGCCCCAACCCCAGACAGCATCCACTCCTCCCTGACAGGGGCTCCGCCACCAACTGTGATGAGTATCTTCCCTCTCCCTGAACCTGGACATTCTTTTCAAGCAGCTTTTCTAGGAGCATCAGAGATAATGAGATGACCTTATGGAACCAGGGGATTTGTTAAGCATGCTATGTTAAGAGTTTGTATGTGTGCTCATGCAGGCACATGGATGTGCAGGAGTTAGGAGTGGGGAACAAAGCAGACAGAGAGAGAGCAGTATGTTTTGGGAAAAACTATTCTCTTCCTTACCTTCCTCTGAAACAACCTGGCTACCCAACATGAGCATCAGCTCTGATAAGCCATCAGATGATCATCCCTAGGCTACCTAGCCACCACCTGTCTGTCAATTTGTTGTACTGTGGTCCCTGCATGTTGCTATGATGCTGGAAACTATGCCACCAGTATTTCAAATACCAGCAGGGTCACCCATGGCAGACAGGTTTCTGTGGAGCTTCTAGATTAAGAGAGACTAGGAAGAAAGGCCTGGTAATCCACTTCCAAAAGTCAGCGAGTGAAAACCCTATGGGTCACAACAGAACATTGCCCAATATAGTGCTAGCTGATGAGCTCCCTGGGCTGGAAGGTACTCAAAATACATAGTGGCCAAAACAATGGAGTAGAATGTACCAATGATTGTGAAGATGGCAGAGAAAAGGGCAATGCTTCTTTCTGTTGTATATGGGTCAAGTCTGACTTGACAGCAACTAACAAAAAGACTACTTGGGGATTGGTAATATGGCAGGGTGGGTTTGGGCTCTCAGAAAGATCAATCCTATCCCAAAGCAGCCCCAGCCTGGTCCTGGTTCCACCCTGTTCTATCTGCTTAGGTCCTCTTTGTTTCCACATCAAGGCCTATTGTGCTTGTAGTATGGATCTGGGGTGTCCCAGGTGGACAGAAAATCTTCCCTGGAGGCCTACAGCTTGTCTTGCTGCCTAGTGGATACTTGGTTGAGAATGGACAGGTGGACAAGTCCAAACACCTGCATGCTGGTTTACTTAATTGATCACCATCCTCAGCAGGACCACATGGATCCAGAGACCTTCCAGGACATACTTACAGACTTTTTTCAGGCTCCCTTGGCTGCCTGCCCATCCTCATCTCCAGCAGACCACCAGAGGGATCTCTCTCTCAGGGTGAGCCCACTACACTCAAAGCCAGGAGGGCCACTTGACTTAGGCCTCACAGGATAAAGGGCCTCAAATTTAAATTTTGACATTATTCTCAAATGTGTCCATTCATGTAGTCAGTGTACGTGTGCTCAAGTATGTGTTTAAACCCATTAATCGGTGAAAGTAAACATTTAAAATATACCATAATGCTTATTGCTCTGTGTTGATATTTCATCATCTTTTTTTTTTTTTTAATTCAGAGAACCCCCCAAAATGGAAGAGGCCCAGATTTCTCTAGAACTTTAAAGACTCTGTTCTCTGATACCTTCTCTCTCCTCAAATCAAGGATTCAAATACTAGGTAAACCAGAGAACAGCCTTCTCCTCCCCTCCTGTACTCTTCTCTCAATTCAAATCTCTGTTTCTAAGGTTGCCAGTCAACGTTACCCTCCACACACTTCCTCCTGCCCCTACCTCCACCCAGCAACATCTCCTCCACTCCACACATAACTATCAACACAAATATCCCCTTACATACCTGAGCTGAGCCTCAGACCTGGCAGAGTTCTTTCCCAGCCTCCACTCTAAGTGTTCAGAGGTTTCAAGTGGGACTTCCTGCCTCCTTCAGAGACATAAGCTAGGTCACCGAAATTTGCATATTGTAAAGGCTGAACTGAACAGGAACTCTGCTCAGGAAATACCTTCCCCCCAAGTAGGGGGTTAAATAGTTAGGGGTAAACGCATGAGGCTTGAATTTTACTGCCATTCCCAGATGCCTGCTCTGATCTTGGCCTGAACTAGCTCTCTAACATTTTTGGTAAACTGAATTAGTCAAAGGCTAGCCTACCTTTACCAGACCCTGGACACTCAAATCTAGAAGCTGGATGTTGCCTGGGGAGATTGTTAAACATATTTTAAAAACTAGTTAGCATTAAAGCCTATGAAGCTGGGAACCTGGGGGTAAAGAGGGGTGCAGTAAGGGAGGCATGAACAAAGATAAATTAGTCAAAGATCCTACCCTCAAAGAGGCTGACGTCCTCTCCCTGGGGGAAGGTGGTGTGTATTAACTAGTAGGATACCAAAACCAGTTACTATGGAATGGTATGACCCATGGGTGCCGGAGTGGAATGTGCTCCACAGGGGAGCTAACTTTTCTGTCACTGAACTTTTCTTCTGAGACTCCTCTGGCTGGACTGGAACCACCAACCTTTTTTTTAGCAGCCAAGCACATTAAGCATTAATCCTTTAAAGCACATAGGGACTTTTAGCAGAACAAACACCAGGGACTGAAAGATTGAGAAGGTGGGAGTTGCTGAGGGTGGGTGAGTAGGAGGGGTCTGTGTGCAGGGAGGTTGGACTAATTCCTGGGACAGGATGGCTAAGATTTTCCAGGCTGCAACTTGTTCTGTCACCCCAAGACCCAAGTTTTTTGAGCCATGACTTGCCTCTTTGGGTTTCAATTTTCCTGTCAATCACATGGAGTGGATTATCAGGTGGCTCATTTTCACACATGAAAAAGAAGCCGAGAAGCTTCTTTGGAAAGTGGCCAGCAAAGGAGAGATGAAGGGGTGGTATCAGGACTGATTGTCAGAAGGCTCACACTTTGAGGCAGTGTCACTATAAAAACCATGAGGTACTATTATTGCTCTTGTTTGGACTCTTTCTCCTCAGTACACAAAGTATGAAGTTCCTCATCATCTCACATCTGAATCTTTGGAGGGTCAATTTTGTGCCTTTCAATGGGAAGGTGAATTTGTAACAACTAGATCAAACATTTCTCATTACTCTGGTAGCATAGTGCCTAAGGCACTTGACTGCTAACCAGAAGACTGGCGGTTCAAACCCACCAGGAGTGCCTTGGAAGGAAGGTTGGGCAATCTACTTACATAGTGATACTGCCTCGGAAACCCAAGGAGGGGTCGCTATGAGTTGGGGCCGATTTGACAACAAGATCATATCAGAACTTCCTAGTTTTAAAATACATGCCTTTAGCCTTCTAGAAGACGATGTGTTGTTGTTGTCAGCTGCCACTAAGTCGGCCTCTGACTCACAGCAACCCCTTGTACAACACTGTCTGGTCCTGTGCTTGCCCCATGGTTGGTTGTAGATCAGACCATTGTGGTCCATACGGTTTTCACTGGCTGATTTTTGAAGTAGCTTGCCAGATCTTTCTTCCCACTCCATCTTAGTCTGGAAGTTCTGCTGAAAACCATTCAGCATCACAGCAACATGCCAGCCTCTACTTAGTCAAGTGGTGGCTGCCAAGGAGGTCCATTGGCCAGGAATTGAACCTGGGTATTCCTGTATGAAAGGTGAGAATTCTACCACTGAATCACCAGAGTCCCCAGAAGAAGACTTACAGAAACAAAACACAAAAAACCAGTGGTGCCTGCTGAGTCAAGTCTGACTCATAGCAACTCTATAGGACGGAACAGAACTGCCCCATAAGGTTACCAAGACTGTAATCTTTATAGAAGCAGACTGCCACATCTTTCTCCTTCAGAGCATCTGGTGAGCTCAAACCACAGACCTTTTGGGTAGTAGCTGAGTACTTAACTACTGTGCCACCAGGGCTCGTGGTAAAGATATGTTGTTGTTATGTGCTGTCAAGTCAGACCTGACTCATAGCGACCCCTTCTTGGGTTTCCAAGGCAGTATCACTACGGAAGTAGATTGCCCCATCTTCCTTCCGAGGAGTGGCTGGTGGGTTTGAACCACCAGACTTCTGGTTAACAGTCAAGTGCTTTAGCACTACACTATCAGAGCTCCCGGTAAAGATATAGGTTATTAATAATAATTACTTTAGAATGGTAAACATATACTAGGTATCTTTTAATGTGCCATTTACAAATATTAACTCATTTGATTCTAAAAACAAAGCAAAGATGTTGGTACTATTACTGTCTTGGTGTGGTACATATGGAGAAACTGAGGCATAGAGAGATCAAACAATTTTCTCAATATCACAACGCTAGAAAATGGCAGATCTGGCTCCTATTTCCTTAACCACTACACCACACTGTCACTCAATGATACTTTCTCTTATGGGAGAGAAAAGCAGCGAAGATATTAGCAGTCCCCTGTTCTTGCTAAGGAAGCTCTGGTGGTGTAGTGCCTAAGGCATTTGGCTGCTAACCAGAAGGCTCCTCGGAAGGAAGGTTTGGCAATCTACTTTTGTAGTGAAACCACCTCAGAAACCCAAGCAGGGGTTGCTATGAGTTGGATCCGACTCGACGACAGTGAGTTTGGTTTGGTTTTGGTTTGTTCTTGCTAAATTGTTTCTTTTCCCATAGAAAAGCCATGCTGCACTGTTCCAAGTTATGTTTTGTGTGCAGCCATTTTCCCAGGGTCTCCTGCCTTCCCTCAGCCTGGGGCAGTCATTCAGCTGCGCTCCAAGTACTGGGATTACCAGCTCAGCAAACACTGAGTGCTTACCGTCTGGGAGAGAGACTACAATACCAAGCAAGGTGTGATCAAGGAACTCAAAATCACGAGACAGAGGCAGAAATATGCACAGAATAACAATCCAAGACAAAATATGGAGAGAGCTACAAGAGAGGTACAAATGAAATTATACACAGGGAGCAACAGAAAAGAAAGAAGTTAATTTTATCTGATTGGGAAGGGCAGTATCTGAGCCAGCCCTCAAAGACAGATAGATATGCAAATAGGAGGTGGGCAAGGAAGGTTGCCAGCAAAACTTAGAATGAATGTGGGCAGGAAAGTCTAAGGCTTGCTAAGGATTCAGGCAAAAGTCTGGAAAGAGAGCTTGAGGTTTGAATACCATACTAAGAAGTAGGGGCTTCTGTTGTATAGGCCTGTGGAGTCTCCTATGAGTATGGGAGCTGCACAAAGAAAGCTAAAGTTTATAAAGATGGATCCACCTAACAGCTCTGTACTGGAGGGATTTACCCAAAAAGACCCTGGAGGCAGGGAGAGCAATTTGGCACTGACTGATTTACAACAAATGCAACGCACTACCATCAAGTCGGATCCGACACATAGCGACCCCTCCTTGGGTTTCCGAGGCGGTATCACTACGGAAGTAGATTGCCCAACCTGCCTTCTGAGGAGTGGCTGGTGGTTTTGAACTGCCGGAGCCTTAGGCACTATGCCACCAGAGCTCCCTAATTAGGGTCTCAGGATGGAGGCAATAAGAAAGGAATGAGGGATGGATGAAAGAAGTCGTCAGAAGTGGAATCCACAGGAATTGGAGGAAGAGCTGGTGTTGTCTACAACCTTCTCCAGTAAATGGAAGAATGGTGAGGCTGTTCATCAAGTCAAAGGATGAGAACGTTGGTGGTTGAGCTGAAAAGTTCTGGTCTGGGGCTGGCGCCATCCATGGATAGACAGAGAAAATGGGAGGGTCCATGGTGTTTTCTTAACAATAGCTCAAGAAGTCACAGATACAATTCTGTTTGGTCCATGTGGCATGGAATGGAATGCCTTCCATGACCATGCCCCATATCTCTGCCTATCTAAACTTCCTCTTTGCAGAACCCACCTCAAGTTTCATCTCTGTCATGAAGCTTTTCTTCACATCCCCCAACAAGATGAACTCTTCTGCACACTTTTGTGGAACATCTTGCTTATTGTGAACATATTATGTTATGTCCACTCTTTTGTCCCTTTTATCTTGACTGTAAAAAAGTTCCTTTATCACACTTTGCTTGGTTTTGTATTCTCTCCCCTGTCTGCCCCCATGGGAGGTACACAATAAAGTGTGTTGAACTGATGATAATTACAGTCCCTGGAATATAACTGAATGACTGCCCTGGGATGAAAGAGATAAAAAGAGACCATGGGATAATAGTAGCTGCACACATAACTTTACCTTGACACAGTGCAGCATGTCTTTTCCATGGGCTTTTGGGAGACTGGTTTCTTCTACTTTAGGAATGGTACCTTATTCACTTTTTTCCCAGTTGTATTTAGCCCAGTAGCTGGAATACTCAAAGCAGGCCTTCATTCACCCAGGAGTATGGATTAAATGGCCTTGGCCTGAGCTTCTGAGGTGCATGACTTGCAGCCACATGGGGCCCTTCTCCTTGGATGTCTGTGAAATGTACCTTATAACTCAGCTCTTGGTGAAGGAGTTAGCAGCACAGCCAGACAAACTGGATATGAAGCACAGCTCTATCACTAGTTGTGTCACAAACTTTCAACTCTTCTGAGTCTGTAAGATAATGCTACTGTTTTAGAGGCACTGTAAGGATTAAGTGTGAGGCTGGGTGTAGGATGTACATGGAGCTCCTGGCACAGGATCACACACAGGCATTTGCCCAAGGGCCACCCTGCATGCCTATATGCCTGTGGTACACACAGGCCTAAGGAACAGGAGTTCAGAGCTCTGGGTCTAATCTTAGCCCCGCAGTGGCCTGGGTATTTCCTTGCTTCCTCATCTGCAGCATGAGGGAGAGTAATCGTGACCCACAGGAGTGGGGGTGGTTGAAATGACCAGTAAGAATTCACATAAACATGTAACAGAAATGGTAAGTGACTGTACCAGTTCAGCACATGGCAGACATTTCTGGGGTTTCTGCCAACAGTCATCACACAGTCCACCCCAGACAAAGGTACAGGCAGTCTGTGATGAGAAAGAGGGAGATATGTTGCAGGGAGGGTAGTGGCATTGGAAGAAAAGGCCTAGCTAGACCCAAATCAGAGAATCACACAGGCTAAGAGGACGAAAACTTGTCAGAGGTCAGCCAGGCCAGACTTGGACTCAGAGCAGGAATCCCCTCTTAGGTACCTCCTGCTAGAATTCTTCCAGTGATAAAAAATCACTACATAAAATTTTAACAATCTGTTCCATTACTCGGAGGTCTAGTTATTAGAAACTTTCCCCCACCATTCAGCCCAAATACATTTTTCTGGGACTTTCACCTGGTGTATCTTCTGAAGACACACAGAACAAAATACATTTCACTTCCACCTAATGTCCCTTTCGTATTAGAAAACTGCTTATCTGGTTCTGCTAAGTTTTCTCCAGTCTTAGCTGCTTCAGTTTCTTAAAACAGTTCTCATAAGACATGATCTTCAGATCCTTCACCTTCCTAGACACTTCCAACAAGCCCTTTCCAGCCAGTTAAAGGAGGCCCTCAGAACTGGACTCAAGACCACAGAAGTATCATGGCATGAAAAAATGAGTTGACCTGTTATTCTATTCCTACTTCAATAAGGGGATTTTTCGGAGGCGGGGCAAGATGGCGGACTAAGCAGAAGGATTGCACAGACCCTCTTCAACAAAGAAAAGGGAAACCAATAAATACAGACACAGAAGATAATCTTGGACCCCCGAGCCTTGAAGGAAAGGATGCAGATTTGGACTAAACCCCAACTAGCAGAAGAATTTGCGTGAAAATACCAAAAAAAA
>NW_006921640.1:8487303-8489078 GCF_000298275.1 Orycteropus afer afer
GAATGGCTCCTTGCCTGCAGGTTGACTTTCTCTCTCATCTGACCTAAAAAGAGTTTCTCTGAGAAGCACTAACCAAGAAGGCCTATGATGCACTTTCCAGGGTGAGTCCCTTCTGCCCAGTCACAAGGTTCAGTGTCAACCTGCTGGTTTCTTTAATGAAGGCTGCTACTGAAGGCAGCCAGAAACTGGAGCCTAGAAGCTTCTCAGGTAAATGTTGGCTTTCATTGCCAAATCCTACCACTACTGGACTGCAGGCAAGGCCAAAGGGTCCCAGCCAATGGGAAGGAAAGAGGTGTTCATGGAGGGAAGGAGAGGGAAGAGTGTAACAGTTCTTGGGGGCTGGTTTGCCAAAGGTGGCAAGGAAGGAGGGATGCATAGTGATAGAATGGCAGAGACACACAAACAGGATGATACAAACTGTTCCAAATCCCTGTTCCCCCAAAACATCTCTCAGAAAAAACAATAGGCAACAAATTCACTTTAACAATAAATCACTAAAAGGATACCTTTTCACACCCCGAGCATTGTTGGAGTGTGGAGGGGTCCAGTCATTTTCAGTCAGCCTAGACCAGTCACGTGAGGCGCTGAAAGTCTCAGCTTCAACGAAGTAAGGAAATGACACATACCTGCCATGCTAAGAGGGAGCTGCTGGGTGAATCACACCCAGGAAGTGGAAAGGGGAGAACAGGTTGGCTCCAGGGAGGGTGAGAAAGGGGAGGGGAGAACTGGGAGGCCCTGGGAAGTACAGGCTGTTGGCACTGACAGAGGCTCTAACTTTTCAACTCTTGGCCCTGCCTCGAGGGTGATTAACTGGGTCAGCAAAATGATAGGAGGCTCAGGGCCAGACCTGGATGAGAAAGTCTGCTAATGATTGGTCAGCAATTTGTGTCCATAAAAGGAAGCTCCACAATGAGCCCAGGGCCTCACCCTCGCACTGCCTAGACCTAGCCAGATTAGTAAACATCAAATAGGACCACATTCAGCTCTTCATTACATAACACAGAGACTGCATTTTCTTGGCACAACTGAACAGAGTTGGCTGCAAAGATAAATTTGAGAATGAGAAGAATTCCTGAGGGAGGGGGTTTGGATCTGCAGGGTTATCAGTAAAGAAGAGGGGGTAAGGGGCGGGCAAGGAGGCTGATCAGCTCCAAAGCCCTGTGAATCTGGGTATAAAGACCCAAGGGATTGTTGATAGTTGGGACACTGGACATGCAGGGTAACTGGGATCCAGTTCCTCTAGACAGATCACCTTGAACACCAAAGCTAAAACACCAAAGCTAAGACCACCTTGAATACCAAAGCTAAAAGGCCCTTTCACTGTCCTCAGTACCAAAAAACCCAAATTTGTTACTGTCCAATCAAATCTTGACTCATTGCTACCATATAGGACAGAGTAGAACGTCCTCATAGGGTTTCCTAGCCTGTACATAATCTTTTGGAAGCAAGCTGCCACATCTTTATCCAGCGGTGCAGCCGGTGGGTTTGAACCACCGATCTTTTGGTTACCAGCTGAGTGCTTAACCACTGTGCCACTAGAGTCCCAGTTGTTGTTGTTATTGTTCTTAAGTGCCGTTGAGTCGTTTCCAACTCATAGCCACCCCATGCACAGCAGAATGAAACACTGCCCAATCCCGCGCCAGCCCCACAATCCCTGCTATACTTGAGCCCATCATCGCAGCCACCATGTCAATCCATCTCGTTGAAGGCCTCCCCCTCTTTCGTCGACCCTCCACCCTACCAAGCATGACATCCTTCTCCAGGGAATGGTCCCT
>NW_006921640.1:8492308-8501933 GCF_000298275.1 Orycteropus afer afer
CACCTAATCCCTTCGGCTGACTGCTCTTCTCTCTGGCTTCCTGGCTTTTAATCCCCTTTCTCCTGCTCTTCCCGCTTGCTACTTCGGGCGTCCCTGAGTTGTCTCTCCTCACCTGTAACCCTGGGGCTGACCCAGTACATGTCCCAGTACATGTCCTAATTTTACATAACAGTCCTGGCATCCATTAGGTCAAAAAGCCAAATCCTATCTACCTTTCTCTTCATCACCCCACTAGCTACTTGAAAGACTAAATTGTCTTTGAGTCGATTCCTGCTCGTGGCAACCCTATGTATATCAGACTGTGTTCCACAGGGCTTTCAATGGCTGATTTTTTGGAAGTAAATTGCCAGGCTTTATTTCCTAGCCTAGACCTTTGTTTAGCAGCCAAGCACATTAACCAAGCACATGTTCTACCTCAAACACTCCAAAGTCACTGCCATCAAGTCAACTCCAAGTCATAGCAACCCGCATTGGTTTCCAAGGTAGTAAATCTTTACAGAAGTGGATTGTCCCATCTTCCTTCTGTGGAGCAGCTGGTGGGTTTGAAATGCCAATCTTCTGGTTAGCAGTCAAATGCCTCAGGCACTGTGCCACCAGAACTCCTTCGTGTACTACCTAGGGACTCCTAAAAAATAGCATGGTTGTTGTTAGCTGTTATCAAGTAAGTTCCAACTCACGGTATCCTTATGTATTACAGTCCTGCATCATCTTCATGATCATTGGTATGAGATAATAATAATAATAATGGAAGGTCCATTTCCTGGCTGTCATCTGAAAGAAAAAATCTCCAACTCAAGACTCAGAAGACAAAAGAAACACTATTTTGGCTTTTTCCCTCATCCCATTAGCCCCAGTCAAAATGTATCAGGCACAATTTTCCTCAGATAAGTCTTATATATTCTTTGTGTGTGTGTGTGTATGTGTGGCTTACAGCATACATGAGATCATTCTGAGGCTTCATGCCAGGGGAAATCCCACCCCCTCCATTATCCTCCAATCTACCCACACACCTTTATGATTTAACCACTCTGGGCTCCACAGAGGAGCTCTGGTGGCATAGTGCCTAAGGTATTTGACTGCTAACTCAAAGGCTGGTGGTTCAAACTCACCAGCCACTCCTCAGAAGGAAGACTGGGCAATCTACTTCCGTAAAGATACCACCTCGGAAACCCAAGGAAGGATCACTATGAGTTGGAACCAACTCCATGGCAGTGAGTTTGTTTTGTTTTTGGTTGGTTGGGCTCCATAGAGAGTTCCTGGGTGGCACAAATGATTTGTGCTCAAATAATTCCTGAGAGGTTAGCAGTTCCAATGCAGCCAGCACTGCCATGAAAGGAAGGCCTGAAGATCTGCTTCCATGAAGACTGCAGCCAAGAAAACCCTAAAGAATAGTTTTACTCTGTAATACATGAGGTCACCATGAGTTGAGATCGACTCAGTTGCAGTGGATTTGGTATGATTTTGGGCTCCATGGCCGAGACTGCAGCTGCTAACTGGTCAGGAAGAAAGTTAGCTCACAGACCAGGGCTCCTACAATCACTGAGGGAGAAAGGATGGCTTTGGCAATGATCCCCACCTCTTATAATTAAACACTCCTCAGGCCATTCTCAGGAGCCCTGGTGGTGCAAGGGTTAAGTGCTTGGCTGCTAATGGGAAGGTTGGTGGTTCAAATCCACCAGCTGCTGAGAGAAAAGACTTGGTAATCTGCTTCAGTAAAGATTACAGCCTAGAAAATCTTATGAGGCAGTTCTACATTATCCTACAGGGTTACTGTGAGTTGGAATGGACTCTACAGCTCACAACAATAGGCTGGCCTCTAGTCTTTGTGACATCTCTCTTCTTTCTTGACAGCTGATTCCAGTCTCCCTTAGAGAGTCAACTGTCTCAGAACATTGTGCCTTTCCTTAGCAGTATTTGCCAGAGTTATAAATTTATACTTATTCTTTTGAATATTTGATTCAAGTCTGTCTCTTCATCTGGATGTTAAGTTCTGGGAGGGCAGGAAGACTGTTTCAGTTCACTCATTACTATATCTCGAGAATCTACTTGACGCAGTGATATTTGCTATTGATAGAATAAATGAAAGTGAGGTTTTACCTGTGTAAGAATGTGTGAATGTGTGATTTTTAGTCAGTATGACAGATTGATATAATGTAGATAGGGCTCCTCCCACCCCAAATGATAAAAATTGCTGGATGAAATGCAACATCAAAAAAATTCCCAATCATACCCAATCTTGAAAGAAGAATTCCCTGGTGTCAGAAATAGGAGAGACAAAACTTCAGATCAGTAAATGGGTTAGAATGTGGCCACAGGAGTGTGAGAGGTTATTGTCCCCAAAAGCAGGTGCTAGGAACTTAATATTCATGCAGGGTCGTGTAATCATCAGGTTGCAGATCCTTGTGAATCAGGGATTGGAAACAGAGCAAATAGTTGCCCTACCTATAACACAGACACACACACACAAAAAAATACCCTGCTCACCAGTCCAGGGAGGAAAGAAACCTTAGGGTTCAATTTAAAAAAAGAAGAGAAAGAGAAGGAGTAAAAACCAATGCCTGTGCCATTCCACTTATGTGCAGGTGTAATTCTAATTCAAATAATTAAAATGACAACAAATCCATTGACATTCTGTAAATGTTTCAAGCAGAGGAATAAGTAAAACTCTATAGGACAGATTCCACTCAGTAGGACATTTCCACAACCAAAACCACATGGAACTCTCTCTCTGTCTGTCTGTCTCTCTTAAACACATACACACTCACAATTTAAAATTATAATTTAAAGTTAAAAACACACACACAAGCAAACAAATGATCATGAGTAAGGGCCAATGGATCTAAATTCTATAGAATATCAAGCACTGGAGTTCATTGTTGTTGTTAGTTGCCACTGAGTTGTCCCTGTACAACAGAACACTGCCTGGTCATATACCATCCTCACAATCCTTGCTTCACTTGAGCACACTGTTACAGCCACTGTGTCAATCCATCTTATTGAGGGTCTTCCCCTTTTTTGCTCACCCTCTACTTTACCAAGCATAATATCCTTCTCCAGGGAATGGTCCCTTTCACAACATGACCCAAGTAAGTAAAATGAAGTCTGGCCATTATCACTTCCAAGGAACATTCATTCTGGCTGCACTTCTTACAGGACAGATTTGTTTATTCTTTGGACAGTCCACAGTATTTCCAGTGTTCTTCATCAACACCATAATTCAAAGGCATCAACTCTTCTTCTGTCTTCCTTGTTCATTGCCCAGCTTTCACATGTATATGAGGTGATTGAACATACCATGGCTTGGGTTAGGCACACTGTAGTCTTCAAAGCGATATTTTGGGTCTTCAATACTTTAAAGAGGTCTTTTGCAGCAGATTTGCCCAGTGCAATATGACGTCTGATTTCTTGACTACTGCTTCCATTGGTGTTGATTGTGGATTCAAGTAAAATGAAATCTTTGACAACTTCAATCTTTTCTCCATTTATCATGATGCTGTTGATTGGTCCAGTTGTAAGGATTTTTGTTTTCTTTATGTCGAGGTGCAATCCATACTGAAGACTGTAGACTTTATTGTTCACCAATAAGTGCTTCAAGTCATCTTCGCTTTCAACAAGCAAGGTTGTGCTGTCTGCATATTGCAGGTTGATAATGAGTCTTCCTCCAATCCTGATGCCACATTCTTCTTCATATAGTCCAGCTTCTCTGATTATTTGCTCAGCATACAGGTAGAACACGTATGGCGAAAGGATACAACTCTGATTACTTTAAAACAATAAGATGCATATGGTAATAGTTGCAAAAGCCAGAAGCTGTGTAAGGTGGAAACCTGTCATAGAAGAAAAATTCAAATATTTTCCACTAAAGTGAGTGATTGAAAAGTGGTAAGACTACACTTTATCCAAGGTGGAAAACTGTGTGGAAAACTGTATAGATAAATAAGGCACTCCTGTTGAGTTCTGGCTCTCACAGTTTTCCCAGTATTTGTAATATTTAAATAGAGAAAAAGGTATGTGAAATCCAAGATAAAAATTCTAATGGCTAAAATAGTTGACAATAGCTTGGAAGATAAAAGGAGAAAGATTAGAGACAAAATGTCATAAAGTTCTTCCATTCTGGGAAGGAAGACCACGTTACTGACTTATGTTAGACTTTGAATTCAAAGAAAGATGTAAAAATTAACATAACCATTGTTGTTGTTGTTGTTGTTGTTATGTACCATCAAATCAGACCTGGGTTTCCAAGGCTATATCACTATGGAAGTAGATTGCCCAACCTTCCTTCTGAGGAGTGGATGATGGGTTTGAACCACCAGCCTTCTGGTTAGCAGTCAAGTGCCTTAGGCATTACGCTACCAGAGCTCCCATAATATAAACAGTATGGTAGAAATGCATCAAATATATTTGTAATCTTAATAAATATAAAAAGATTTCATTGCCTGTTAAAAGACAAATACCTTTGGATTTCATTTTTTTTCAAACTCAGCCATATGTAGTTTATAATAACATATCTAAAACATTAAGACACAGAAAGGTTGAAAATAAGGGAATAGAAATAGATAAACCAGATTGTGCAGATGCCCCTGCATTCAATTCACCTAAAATTTCCATACTGAACTATATCCAAAGCCTTGTGCTACCCTAGTGGAATTAAGAAAATTATACCAAGAAAACAAGCCCACTGTCATTGAGTCGATTCCAACTCATAGCAACCTCCACTGGGTTCCAAGGTGGTAAATCTTTATAGAAGTAGATTGCCCCATCTCCATTACATGGAGTGGCTGGTGTATTTGAACCACCAACCTTCTGGTTAGCAGTCAAATGCCTTAGGCACTGCACCACCAGAACTCCTTAAGAAAAGTATAAGCAATGCTGTATTGGAGGGGAGCAAAGAGAGAGGACAGTGAGAACTAACAGGAAAAAAAAAATTCATAAAAATCCAATCAGGCTCTCATACACTGTTGGTGGAATTGTAAAAGGGCACAACCACTGTGGAAAACAGTATGGGACTTCCTTAAAAAGTTAGAAATTAAGACACCATATGATCCAGCAATACCACTAGTAGGTATAAAACATAGAAAAATAAGAGCCATGATATGAATAGGTATGTGCACACCCATGTTCATGGCAGCATTATTCACAAGAGCAAAAAACTGGAAACAACCTAAATGCCCATCAACAGATGAATAGGTCAACAAACTATGGCACATACACACAACGGAATGGTACGCAACAATAAAGAACAATAATGAATCCATGAAACATCTCACAACATGGAAGAACCTGGAAGACCATATGCTGAGTGAAATAAGTCAGTCACAAAAGGACAAATATTGCATGAGACCACTATTAAAAAAAAGTCAAGAAAAGGTTTATGCACAGAAAGAAACATTCTTTCATGACTACCAGGGATGGAAGGGGAAGGGAGAGAAAATCACTAACCAGATACTAGACATGTATTAACATGAGTAAAGGGAAAGGCAATACACAATAAGGAGGAGGTCAACAGAACACGACCAAGGCAAAGGAAGACACTGGGAGGAATACAAGAATAAAAGGCAAATACTATTACGTATAGGAGCTCTGGTAGCATAGTGGCTAAAGCACTTGACTGCTAACCAGAAGGCTGGCAGTTCAAACCCACCAGCCACTCCTCGGAAGGAAGGTTGGGCAATCCTACTTCCGTAGTGATACTGCCTTGGAAACCCAAGGAGGGGTCGCTATGAGTCGGGGCTGACTCGACGGCACATAACAACAACAACAACAACTATTACGTATACAGGAGCTCTGATGGCGTAGTGCCTAAGGCATTTGAGTGCTAACCAGAAGGCTGGTGGTTCAAACCCACCAGCCACTCCTCAGAAGGAAGGTTGGGCAATCTACTTCTGTAGTGATACCACCTCAGAAACCCAAGGAGGGGGCGCTATGAGTTGGATCTGACTCCACAGCAGTCTGTTGTGTTTTTTTTTTTACATACACAATCCTGCAATAACACTAACAATAAACAATAATTTAAGAGTGGATACATAGATAGATATGGAAGCCAAAGAGGTGTGGGATGCATAGGGGAGTAAACTCACAAGCATATACGTTTGGCAGAGGATATTTCTACATACATATTTAATTGTACATGCTGCAAATATATCCTGGTATATGTGGCTGTTGTTGTTGTTATGTGCCGTCGAGTTGGACCCAACTCATAGTGACCCCTCCTTGGGTTTCTGAAGCAGTATCACTATGGAAGTAGATTGCCCCACCTTCCTTCTGAGGAGTGACTGGTGGGTTTGAACCACCAGCCTTCTGGTTAGCAATCATGTCCCTTAGGCACTATGCTACCAGAGCTCCTATCCTGGTATATAGTAGAGTATAAATAATAATAATAATAATAATAATAATAATAAAGCAGCTCTGGTGGAGTAGTGGTTAAGGCATTTGGCTGCTAACCAAAAGGTCAGTGGTTCAAAACCCACCTGCTCCATGGAAGAAAGATGAGGTGGTTGGCTTCTGTAAAGATTCACAGCTTTGGAAACCCACTGAGGGTCACCATGAATTAAAATATACCCAGGTACACAGTAGAGCATACAGGGGGCAAAATTACGCAAACTTCTTAGCCATAACCAAATGCCTTGAAGGACTGAGTCACTGGTTTGAGGGTTTAGGACCATAGTCTCAATGACCTATAGGGCAACTGACATGACATAGTCCATAAAGACAGCATTCTACATTCTACTTTGGTGAGTAGCAACTAGGGCTTGAAAGCGTGTGAGCTAAGATGCAAATATTGGTTTCTTTCTGCCTGGAGCAAAAAAGAGTGAAGAAAATCAAAGACTCAAGGAAACAATTAGTCCAAAAGACTAATGGACCCCATGAACCACAGCCCCCACTACCCTGAGACCAGAAGAACCCAGTAGCACCCAGCTACCAGTACTGACTTCTCTAATCAGGAACACAATAGGTGGTCCTGGGTAGGACGGGAGAAAACTGTAGAACAAAATTCAAAATCATTAAAAAGACCAGACTTACTGGTCTGATAGAGATTGGTGGAACCTCCAAGACTATGGCTCTCAGACATCTTTCAAATCTGGAACTGAACCCACTCTTGGAGATCACCTTCCAGCTAATTAATAGATAGGCCTATAAAGTGAACAATAACACCCATGAGGAAAGTGCTTCTTAGAATAATCAGCCATATGAGACCAAAAGGGCATCATTTACCCAAAAACAAAGCTCAGAAGGCAGGAAGGAGCAGAATACATGGGTGAATGGAACGGGGAATGCTGGGAGGAAGTGGGAAGAATGCTGGTATATTGAAGGGATGACAACTAATGTCATGAAACAAAATATACATGAAGTGTTGAATGAGAAAATAATTGACTTTGTAAATATTCACTCAAATCATAATAAAAGAAAATCCAATCAAGGAATGTTATTGTTGTTGTTGTTGTTACGCGCTGCTGAGTCAGACCCGATTCATAGCGACCCCTCCTTGGGTTTCTGAGGCAGTATCACTACAGAAGTAGATTGCTCCATCTTCCTTCTGAGGAGTGGCTAGTGGGTTTGAACCCCAATTTACAGAGAAGAAATTGAGATTCAAAGATACTAAGTAACTTTTCAGAGCCACACAACTGGTGACAGAACTAAAATTCAGCCCATCTAATACAATCTCTATGAGATCAGAGACCATTCACCCTGTGTCCTCAGTGGGTAAAACTATGCCTGGCACAAATGACACACTTGATAACAATCTCACTTAATCTTCTCAGTTATTTCACTTAATCTTAGCTATATGACTCATACAGCTACTTATATGACCCAACCCTCACTCACTCCACCTAAATCACCTTTCCAAAATGGGCTTTTCCTCTTTTCAAAATATTTACTGACCATCTCCTCTTCCTGATCTAGAGTAGGCAAAGGAAAGAGAAGAAAGTCAGGCCTCACAACACGTTTCAAGGATGTCTTACAAGGAAGATAGGTTGGTTAGGAAATTATGCCCCTGGTAGTTGTGGAGAAAGAATCAGGCACAGAGTGGCCCAGGGCACTGAAGATGTGGGAGGAGATGAGTTTTCTACTCTCCTCTGCTTTCATTTGCTAATATCACCTCCCTTTCCTTTGTGGTTGTAAGCAGACTTCTGGGAAGTGATGGGGACCATGAGGCATTTCTACGTCAAAATACCCTGAAACCGTTTGGAAGGAAGAGAAAATTCTTGGGGAGAGAACAACTTTTCTTAAGAAAAGAAAATTGAATCTATAGTTGTTGTTGTATTCCATAACTTTTTATTCATTTCAAACTTTTAAATGGTAGACTCATAGCAAGTTACAAAAAAAAAAAAAATTTCACAGTCTTGTGCACTCTTGACCCAGCCTCCCCAGTGGTGACATACCTATTGTTGTTGAGTAGATTCTGACTCAAGGAGATGGGTTTTCAAGGCTGTAATCTTTATGGGAGCAGACTGCCACATCTTTCTCCCATTGAGCAGCTGGTAAGTTTGAACTGCCAATCTTTTAGTTAACCACTGTGCCACAAGAGTGCCTTGCTGTGTTATCAGTCCTCCTTATATTTATATAAGTGTAATATAATGTCAAGGAGCATCAAGTGGTGCAGTGCTTAAGCACTTGGTTACGAACCAAAAGATTGGCAGTTCAAACCCACCAGACACTCTGTGGGGGAAAGATAAGGCAATCTGCTTCCATAAAGACTTACAGCTTTGGAAACCCAATGGGATACTTCTACTCTGTCCTGTAGGGTTACTATGAGTTGCAATCAACTCCATGGCAATGAGTTTAGTATAGTATCAAACCTAGGAAACTGGCATTGATACAAAACTGCTAACTAGACTACAGACTTTATTTCATTTTTACCATTTTAAATGCATCTTTATGTATGTGCATGTGTGTGAAGTACTAGGCAATTTTATCCTGTTTAGCTTCACTACCACATTAAGATACAATCTGGTTCCATAGAAGAACTCCCGGTGCTACTCCTTTATAGTCACAGTGACTCCCAGAACCATGTATCCACTATTTCGTTCTGTATCTCTTTAGTTTTGCATTTTTAAGAATGTTAAATAAATGGAATTGTACAGTTTATAACCTTTTGAAATTAGCTTTTTCACTAAGCACAATGCTGGTGAGAGCCACCAGGTTGTTGCTTGTATCTATAGTTCATTGCTGTGTAGTATTCTGTGGTATGAATATACCAGTCATCCACTGAAGGGAAACTGGGTTGTTTTCAGTACTTTTTCCTATTGTCTGTAGCTTTTTAGGAGAGTTAGTCCAGCTTCAGGCTGCAGAGCCCTCAGAAAACCTGGTGAGCACCTAGATTCTATTTTCATCTCCACTTCCAGCTACGACATGCACACAAAATGGAAAAGGACTGTGCACCATGAATTGGCTTCTCAGCAGTAGTTCATTTCTATTGCTTAGATTTTAACTAGACCATCATCATTTCTGAGAACTCCTTGTGTTGATAATGGTCTCCCTAGCCAGACTCGTGCAGCTCCCCATACTCCCACTATACATCATTTTTTAAAATATTTATTTATTTATTTATTTATACTATTGTGATTTGGATGAAAATTTACAGACCAAATTCACTTTCCATACAGCAGTTCACATACACTTTGTC
>NW_006921640.1:8509101-8524158 GCF_000298275.1 Orycteropus afer afer
TAGCTTTGGCCAGTACCCAGCATGTTTACTGAGCATCTGTTGAGTCAGCAGATTGACAGCAATGCTGTAATCATGGTCATCTTCTCCTACTGGCCATCCCCAGTTAGGATCACAACACATTCTTGGAAGAAACATCATAAAGGGGGATAAAACAACAACAAAAAAAAGCCACTGTCAGCAAGTCAATTCTGACTCTTAGTGACCCTATAGGACAAAATAGAACTGCCCCATAGGGCTTCCAAAGCTGTAAATCTTTAGGAGCAGACTGCCTCATCTTTTTCCCATGGAGCAGTTGGTGGCTTTGAACTGCCAACCTTTTGGTTAGCAGCCAAATGCCTTAACCACTGAGCCACCAGAGCTCCTTATAAAGGGGGATGGTTACTGTTAATTGGGTCACTTTTTTCTTAGTTCAGTAATGTAACTGGAATAAATTAAAGATAAAACCAACAGTAGGGCCATCAAGTGGTTCTAAGATTTTGGAGTATTATAGAAAACACTATAATGAACACTTCCATACATTAGTATATTTCTGAATATCTTTTTATTTTATTAGAAGAGAGTCCCAGAAGTAGAATTACTGAGTCAGCAGGTATACACTCTTTTGATAAAATTTGCCAATTTCTTTCCAGAAGATTGTTAAATTAGTTTCCTATTGTTGCTATAACAAATTACCATAGACTTGTTGTGTTGTTGTTATGTGCCTTTGAGTCGGTGGCTTAAAATAACACAAATTTATTATCTGGAGATCAGAAGTCCTAAATTTAAGATGTCAGTAAGCCTGTTACTGGTGATTTCTAGGGAAGACCTGCATTCAGAAGACCTGCATTCCTAGAGACTGCCATGGTCCCTTCCTCCATCTTCAAAGCCAGCAAGGTAGCATCTTCATATCTCTCTCCTCTGCTCCCTTTGTCACATTCCCTCCCATTCTTACATCACCTTCTCTGACTCTGAGACTCCTGCCTTCCTCTTATGATATTTGCCCACCCAGTTAAATCAAGATAATATTCCCAAGTCCAGATCCTTAACTTAATCACATCTGCAAAAATCCCTTTTGTCATATAAGAGGACATATTCACAGGTTTTGGGAATAGAACATGAACATCTTAGGAGCTACCATTATTCAGCTTACCATGTTGTTGTTGTTATACTTCCACCAGTAGAGTATTAAAATGTTAAGACTCTCTTTGAGCAAGGGCAAACTGTAAAAGGCAGAATCAAAAACAGCTATTTATTCTAAGAATACCACTTGCCAGAGACTGAAAATAAGGTGGTTTTTCAACTACAGATATAAACAGTATAATAAAAACACCATATTTGAAAATCAAGGATGATTTTATTGGGGAAGACTGTCACTGATATGACATCGAGTTCAAGCCCAGGGAATAAAGAACAAACACGTGAATTAGTCTGTTCTAGTCTACAAACAGGTCACCATGATCAGGACGTCAAGCTCAGTTATCTCTCATACAGTAACTGTTACCAAACAATACAGCAGAATGTAAACTATCTTTTGACATATTATCCATGACCTGGCTACCTGTTCTTTCCTTATGATTTTATTTAGTTCTCAGCAATGACATAATTATACATTGCCAGTCTCCAAGGTTTAGATGTCATCAGCTCCTCCACTTTCCAATATAACAGTCTACCCATATATGACTATCCTCTACATATGCTTGTTGGCCACAAATTACAAACTGGCTACATGCCCAAAGCTTGCAAATTCATTGCAGGGGGTGCAGACCTCATTTGTTGTGTCTGCCTAAACCACTTCCTACCCCTTCTTCAGAGAACTACGCTCACTTTTTTGGGGGGAACTATTCCTGTTCCCATGCCAACTTATAGTTCTAGTGGAGGCTTCCCCATACTTAGTCATACTCAAAGGTCAGTATGTGAGGACAGTAGTTAGGTCAAGCCAAGCCATTTCTATTCATGGGAGGAGGGAGCAAATCCTACAGCAGACTGACAAGCAACACTCTCATGGAAAGGGTGTGCCATCCCCAAAGCTAAAGGTGACTCACTGGCCTGGTATGGTGGCTCCCCACCAACCCCACTGCTTTTGTCTTGGGCATGTGATAGAACACTGCCTCCAACATTAACAGTTGCCATGTGTAGCTCATGCAAATTTGTGCTATAGACTTTTCTGGCGGTTCAAACTCACCAGCCACTCCTCGGAAGGAAGATTGGGCAATCTACTTCTGTAGTGATACGGCCTCAGAAGCCCAAGGAGGGTTGGCTATGAGTCGGATCTGACTCGAAGGCAGTGAGGTTTTTTTTTTTTTTTTTTTTCTCATAACCTAATTAATTCATTGCCATTGAGTTGATTTCATCTCATGACAACCCCATGCATAAGGTATTCTTGGCTGTAATCTTTATGGAAGCAGATTACCAGGCTTCTCTTCTGGGATGCTGCTGGATGGGTCTGAATTACCAACCTTTCAGTTAGCAGCTGAACAAAGACCATTTGTGCCACCCAGAAACCTGCCTATTTCACAGTGGGTACTAAATAAATATTTTTGGACTTAAATTTTCCTTTAATGCTGACACTAAATCGTTAGTCCTCTAACCACAAAGTTCTCTACTTCTTGGTTTCCTTGAGGTGACTGTGGTCTCAATGAGCTTAGGAAAAATAAGTTTCTTATGCTTATTTATTTTTTTTAGGGAGGTGGTGTGAAAATTTGCAAAGCAAATTAATTTTCCATTCAAGAATTTATACACATTTTGTTTCATAACATTGGTTGCAATACCCTCAATGCAATAGCACTGTTTCCACTTCCTCCCTTGGTTCCTCTTTTCCATTTGTCCTTCTTTCCTGCCCCTTCCTGCCTTCTGAGCTTTGTTTTTGGGCAATTTATACCCTTTTGGTCCCATTTGGTTGATTGCACTGAGAAGTACATTCCTCCTTGATGTTATTATTCACTTTACAGGCCTGTCTATTGTTTAGCTAAAAGCGGATGCCCAAGGGTAGGTTCAGTTCTAGGCATGAGGGGTGTCTAAGTGCCACAGTCATGGGGGTTTCACCAGTCTCTAGGGGACCAGTAAATCTGTTCTTTTGTATGAATTTGAATTTTGTTCTACATTTTTTTTTAATTCCTCTCTGTCCAGGACCTTCTATTGTAATCCCAATCAGAGTAGTTAGTGGTAGTGGTAGCTGGGCACCATCTAATTCTTCTGGTCTCAGGGGAGTGGGGACTGTGGCTTACATGGTCCATTAGTTCTTTGGCCTAATCTTTTCCTTGAGTCTTTGATTTTCTTCACTCTTCTTTGTTCCAGACGATAAGAGACCAGTAGTTGTACAAAGAAAGAGTCACTGGGGTTGGGAATTTAAGACCACAGTCTAGAGGAACATCTAAGTCAACGGGCATAACATAGTTCACAAAGACAGTGTTCTACATCCAACTGTGGTGAGTAGTGACTGGGGTAGCCGATGCTTTTTGCTGTTGTTATGGAAAATGCTGGGACATTTACCATCCCCTTGAGTTTGGAATAATATCCATCCCACAAAATTAAAGTTCCTATCTTGGCTGACTCATAGTAAAAACCAGTTCACAAGTGTGGGCTGGCCCAGATGACCTCTCCCTTAAAAACATTAAGTGTATAATGCTCTTGCTGTAACAAGTATTTAGGAAAGGAGAGAGGGTTGAGAGGCTTTTCCTGTCTTTTGTTTTGTTTTTCACAGGAACATATTTTGACCTTTACTTGGCCTTCCATGCATCATGCATATGCTGGAGACTACAAATTCCATGGATGAGTAGGTGGGTGACAAAAGCATTTTGGCAGTTTATCAAGACGCATGTACAGGATTATTATTTTTTAGTGGGAGTAGGGTGGGCGGAGACACTACCTTTATTGATTTGTGAGCACCTTGTAAACTGGGAAGGGTCAAGACTATCAGAGCTTACTTGGAGTGGCAGAAGGGAAGTTGGTGAGCCATGGGGAGAGGAGAGGCAGCCAGACCAGAGGGCCCCGAGTACACCCCTAAGTCATGTGGGCCGGGCACAGCAGAGCTGCTGCTGCCAGCTCTCTGCCCAGGGGAAGTGGAGCCCAAACAGCAGACTGAGTCATACTTATTGAAGAGACCATGGGAACAAAAGCTGTAGACAGGAGCCTGTGCGGGGGATGGCATTCAAACTGCTTTTACCACCCCATTAGCAGTGTTCTCTTCCCCTCAAGTGGATGGGCTACGTGGGATGTGGGTTAAGAAAATAAAATACAGGTTCCATTTTCACATTATCCTTCAGCAGGCGGTTTTAACCCTATAGAACCACAAAAGTTTTGAGAGATTTGCTTACAACTGACATTTTATTTTTAACATTCTCCATAGAATAAGCCTATGTTTTATTCAAAAAGCATGTTGATGAAATTGCCCTGAGAAATGTGAAATGAGTATAATCTAAAGTTAAGTTTTCCAATACACAAAATGGGGAAAGTCGGCACAACACGAGCAAGGCAAATGAAGATACTGAGAGGTACACAAAAGTAAAAGGCAACAATGATAATATACAATCCTACAACAATAGTAATAACAAACAATAATGTATGGGTAAATACATAGATTGAACAGGTGTGGGATGGTATATGGAGGTATAACCATGCACCCATATATAGGTTGGGCAGTGGATACCTATTTGTATGTGCTGCAAATATATCCATGTACAGAATAGAACACACAGTGGGCATAGTCAGAAAATCTTCCTAGACATAACCAAACACCTTAAGGAACTGAGTTACTGGACTTGAGGTTTAGGGACTATAGGTCAACTGGCATAACATAGTCTGTAAAGACAATGTTCTATATACTACTTTGGTGAATAGCAACTGGGGTCTTAAAAGCTTGTGAGTGGCTACCTAAGATACAACTATTGGTCTCTTCCCATCCAGAGCAAAAAAAAAAGAGTAAAGTAAACCAAAGACTCAAGGAAACATTAGTCCAAAGGACTAATGGACTCCACAGGTCTGAGACCAGAAAAACTAGATAGTAGCCAGCTGCCAGCTACCCAGTACCAACCACTCCTATAGGGATCACAATAGAAGGTACTGGGCAGAGTGAGAGAAAAAACATAGAACAAAACTCAAAATCATAAAAAAACCAGATTTACTGGTCTGATAGAGACTGGTGGAACCCTGAGCCTATGGCCCTTAGATGCCCTTCAAACAGAACTGAACCCATTCCTAGAGATCGCCTTATAGCCAGCCAAACAATAGACAGGCCTGTAAAGTGAACAATAATACCTGTGAGAAGAACATTCAACTACAGGAGACCAAAAGAGCAGTATTTTCCCAAAAGCAAAATTCAGAAGGCAGGAAAGGGGAGAAAAACTGTGCAAATTAAAACAAGGAATCCAGGGTGGAAGTGGGGAGAGTGCTGACACATTGAGGGGACTGCAACCGAAGTCATGAAACAATCTGCATAAGCTGTTGAATGGGAAACTAATTTGCTCCATAAACTTTTACCTAAACCACAACAAAGTGTTAAAAAAAAAAAATAAAAGAAAGTTAAGTTTTAAACTGTAAAGACTAATTAGCAGCATGATTGGATTTTTATTGTAGAAGATCTTTTTGGAAGCCCAACTCCAGCCTCAGTTAGCATCCCATTTGGACAAGCAGAAGGATGGTCGTCATCATATTTGGGAGCTAAGACAAGTTCTGTCTTTAAATTCTACAGAACATTAAGCAATTCACTTTCCTATTTGCAAAAAGGAAAGGAACGATGTATAAAATAACAATTACATCCATTTCCACAATCCAAAATTAACCACTGTCATGGCCAAATGGTTAATGATCTCAGCTGTTAACTGAAAGGTAACTGCAAGGCTAACTGTAAGGCTCAAGTCGACCCAGATGCACTTTGGAAGAAAGGCCTGGTGATCTACTTCTTCAAAATCAGCACTGAAACTCCATGGAACACAGTTCTACCCTGACACACATGGGGTCACCATGAGTCCGAACTGACTTGATGTCAACTGGTTAAGTGGTTATCATCTTAGAGATTATTTTCTCATCTGTTAATAAATGGGTTGGACTGGATAACTGCCAAGGTCCCTTCCAGATTTCTTGTTGTTTGATTCCATGGCTTACTCTTACTATTATGTGGGTCCAGCCAACATGTAGATCAAATCTGTCTCCCCAGTTCTACCACTCAAATATCTATATTTTAAAGTCAGTTGTAATGTAATTAGCCATTAAAACTTGAATTATGTCTGATCTCTACAAATTAATTACCATCAGGGCTCCCAAATTGTGACAGGGAATCTCTACTTACCTTTTTCCTGATGACATAGGATTGGAAGGTAGGTAGTAGCAAAGACCCTGAATGAAGTTACATTCCTTGCCCCAAAGAGCCTAGAAATAGATTTTCCAGCAAAGCCAGAGCTTTGAGAGCCACCAGCATATCCCAAGGTACTTGTTGGGATCCTCTGGTATAAGGACAAGGATTGCTTGGGGGGAAGTCTCACGGAAGAAAATGAAACTCTCTGGAATGGTTTGCTCACCCTTGGTCAGACTCCCGACCTTCAAGATTTCAAGAATGTCCAAATTATATTTGTTTGTCACACTTTTCTTTAACTTACGAAAGTTACTTATGTTACACAATTTAACATCTCCTTTTTTCAGGTATTCTCTGGTTGTTAAGTTCAGCTTGTTCTCAGGCCACTACTAAACATATAACACCACAGAAGGATCCATGACATAAACTCTAACACCTACCCAGCAATTGCTTACCTAGTACCTCATATTATGCCTTGTGCATGTTCTGACTCATTTGTTTTCTTTATTGAAAGGACAGAGCTATACACATGCCCAAGCTCAAACTAGAAAAAGCCTCTACAATGTTCCTAAGCTGAGTTTTTGATGAGGTAATAATCAGCAGTCTTGCTCACAGGGCCCCAGGGAACAGGGAGTAGAAGTATGACTGCAATCTATTTTTACAACTATAAGACAAATAGTCTGTAAAGAAGGATTGGTCCTTTCAACTGAGGGCCTTGGAGGGCAAGTGACTATCATCTCAGTTTGCTACAATTGCAGGTCTTAAGGAGCCTTTAGACATTTTACTTCTTCATTTTATGAGTGGGGAAATGGGATGAGGTTTGTCCAACAGAATTCTTATCTGTAAAATTTATAAAACACCTCCTTGAAATGCATAACGAACCTTAGTATTTTACCTCCTTTGAGCCTTACAGCAACTCTGTGCATTAGACAAGTCACGTGTTCTTAACTCAATTTTATAGGTGAACCAAACAAACCTTGGGCCTGTTGAGTGCAGGGCCTGAAGTCAGAGGTATGAAAGGGTAGAACTACAGCTGAGAGCTCCCAATCCCCAGCCCAGCATTCCTGCTGTTGCACCATACTGCCTCTTGAATTTCCAACCAGAAACCTGACTTTAGCAGGTTTGAAAGGAAGACTAAGAAGGTAGAGATAGAAGGAGACAGAGAGAATAGTTAAAGAGGTCTCCAACGGCATGCCATGGATTTTGCTAGCTGCTTTCTCTTTGTTACTTCACATAATTGTTGTAATAGCCCCATGAGGTAAATACTCCAATCTACTTAGAAAGTAAAAAGAGATAGATTAAAGAAACTTGACCTAAATCACATAGTCAATAACAACTAAAAGGATATCACATAGTCAAGACATAAAAAAGGATCTGGGATTGGAATATATGTCTTCAGGCTCCACACTGTCACCTTCTCTCCTGTTTCATACTACATGACACTCAGGAAAAAAAAATCTGTGGCTGTCCAGTTGGCTCTGACTCATGTCAATCTCATATGTGTCAGAGTTAGAACTCTGCTCCATAACATTTTCAATAGCTGGTTTTTCAGAAATAGATTGCCAGGTGTTTTTTTTCAAGATGGCTCTGGGTGGAATAGAATCTCCAACCTTTTGGTTCACAGTTGAGTGCTTTAAGCTTAAATTACAATGATCTGATCAGGACACCAACAGAGTGTAGGAGGTAGACCTCAGCCCAGGTCTGTTTGGTATCTGGTCCAGAAGTGGTCTGAGGCTGGGACAGACATGAATGTAAAAGCTAGGGATGGAAGAGGGGCATGCACAGAATTTAGGAGTCTGGGGGGGCTGTATAGCAATATGGAGGAGTATTTAAAACAGTGAGACCTGGGACTGGAAGGTGAAGACCAGAGAAGTGCCAGAGTATGTATAGAAGCACAACCTCCAAGTGAAAGAGGCTGTGGGGAAGGCGGTGGAGGGGATTAGAGGGACAAGACTTGGTGCAGGGCAGAGCTGCGTGGGAACAGAGAGGATTCTGCAAGCTGCCCTGCCTGCATTACAGGCATCCTGAGAACAAGTGCAACCAGAGAGATCCGGTCCTTCAAGAACCACCTACCTAGCCACCCCCACAAAGACATTACCCAATGCCAAGGAAAAGCAAAGCAGTAACCAATTTGGGCCCCCGGATGATGAGCCAATATCGCTGGAGCATAATGCTGGCTACCTCTGACAGTTACCTTTCCCTGGCTGCAAAGAGGAACCAGGGAACTGCTTGTGTTGTCTGCAGTGCTCCATGTACAGTGCTGGGAGGTGTGATCACACTTCTCTTACTGGTTGCTAAGCATATAGTTACTAAGCAACAGCATTAAGATGATGTACAAGGCTGAAATTCTAGGAGGGGTGTGTGTGTGTGTGTGTCTGGATGGATGTGTGTACACTGAGGAAGACTTAGAAAGTGGAAAGGGAAGTAAAGTCGGATCTGTTGGTTTTGCTGGGATGAGGGGACTTGGCAAATGAGGTTTAAGAGAGCTCAGTCTTACAGAAAAAGCATGGAAGAGATTGCAGCATGTATGAATTGTAGGAAACAAAGTAAAAAACACTTGAGTACTTACAACAAACAAAAAGGGCTAGATCCTTCTTAAAACTGCTACCCAAGAATGGTACTTCAAGAATAGACAGGTTTCAGGTACCCAGTTTCACTAGCTTCTGGCCTCTGGGACATTTCAGGTCTTTTCCCCCCCATATGGTATTCAATTATGATTTGATCCAGAGGCTCTGAATTAGAAGAAAAAGCACCTCCAGCTTGTCAGATTAAGGCCTTTGTTGGTTCACATTGCTATGGTGTAATGTTCTTGAATCAAGCAGAATGGGCTACCTCTGGAAAAATGGAGTTCTCAATCTCTGTGGGTGTTTAAACAGACTGGGCAGCTACTTGGTATGAGATGCTTCTTGGAAGAAGTAGCCTTGAAAAAAGAAGTAGGGGATGCAGGGGATAAAGCAGCAAAAATAAAGACATGAGAGATGAAAGGAAAGAAGAACAGGTAAAATCAACTGAACTAGAGTGAAGATGAGGTAGAGAGAATGGTGGTAAACAAGACTGGAAGCAAAGAGCAGAAAGAAGCTGCGGAGTTCCAGGGCCTTCAAAGCCAGGCCAAGGGCTCAGACTTAAAGATTTGTAAATGGACTTTCCTGAGGTTTAATTAGCAAAATAGTTCAAAACAAAAGGTCTATTTGGAGAAGAGAAAGACCACAGTGACAAAGAGGCTGGGACCACCAGCTAAGTAAGATGTCTTGTTTCTTGTGGAGCATCGTATCTATCTACTTCAGGCCACGATATTTTGTTTTCTTTCCTTTAGTTTGGCCACGACATTTTAAGACAGCAACAAACTCATTTATCCAGAACTGGAAAACCAGAAAGGAAAAACATTCAAACCACCATCTCACACAAGGAAGTGAGGAAACAACTCTTTCTAGATCAGAAATATAATGAATTTGAGGGGTGTCATACTGTAAAGCAGTCATTATTTTAGGATGCTGCAAAGGCATTTCTAGCACCACTGGTGAGTTTCAGATAGAGTTCAGTTCAGTGGAAGGGAAAGTCTTCCAGCAATAAGAATTATCCAACAATGGGATGGGTTGTCTGGATGAGATATTTTCCACAGATGCCCAAGGGAAAGAAGACTTCTTTCAATTGAGAAGGTGTTTGGACTAGATGACTTCCAGAAGAAGTCTACCCTGCTTCTCTTTCCCCAAATAATTCTTTGTTCAGCAGGGGTATTTCTGGTCTCTTGTTGATGCTCTAGTTGTCTATGATAAAAGAAAATCTATGTCATTTTCCTCATTACTTACAGCAGCATGGTTAACAGAGAGCAAGTAGTTCTATCAGAATAGATTCCATTTTTTAAAGAATCCACTAACCCTCTTTCTTGAGATCTTCCCTAACCACAAATGAGAAACTGAAGCTCCAAGAGAGCAAACTGCCTGTAATGTATACCATAGTCTTGAGCGACCAGACTTGTAGCTGTAGCTGAATCAGGTTCTCCTTGACTTCAGAATCACAGTGAACTTCCCTAATTACATGTTGAATGGATTTTTAAAAAGATGTCCAGAGAATTTATTGGGTGCCAGACACTGTCTAAATTACTAGCCAGGGCTGAGAGTGGATTTAAAAGCTGAAGTGCAGTGTTTTGGACAAGCAGCCAAGGCCACGCATTCTAACTGCAGACCAGAGGAGATCCAGGAAGACCTCACAGGTGGGGTTCAGGTGAAGAGTAAGGAGGATTTCAAAGGGTGAACAGAGAGAGGAAGCAAAAGGGAATGAGAAGCATGTTGGGCTGAGGAAACAGCTTTTCTGGCAAAGGTGTGAGAAGAGAATACCACTCCAGGGAATGAAGAATTAGATACATTTGGTTCAGTGTCTCCAACAGGCTCAATCACTTTGTGATGGGTGGTAAAAGCATCCCCTGCCTCTGAGAGTTCCTTAAAGTGGCCAGAGCCCCTACTGTGGCCTCCAGCATCATGAGGTCCTGGTCCCCTCCAGGCAGCTCTACTATCTGCTTAACATATATACACTTTTTACTCAACCACTTTCTCATGAATGTGTCAACCATGTCTTGCTTGCTTATGTTATTGTTCCTGGAATCAAATAATATGTAATGGAATTTGCCTACCCTTTTCCTCTCCTTATTTGATCAGTAAGTCAGTGTAGCAGTTCTATACAAATAGGTTAACAAGTCCTACCATCAAAATTTCAGTTCTGCCCTATGGGGAAAACAATTGCTTCCCTTCAAGAACAGTAAAAATCATCCAAACCTTCTCCGTGGCTCAGTCTGCTATTGTAGGGGCATTGGCGGACATCTGTTCTAGGCCACTAAAACCCTATCTCTAGGCAGCCACTGTTTTCCTATGATGGACAGCGCCTGCCTTTGCCTCACCATCCACCTCTCTCAGGCTTACCCAGATGACAACATGGGCAGTACTGCCCTGGAGGATATGGCATCTTCATCTTTGTTTAAAAATCTGACTTATATTTAAAAAAGAAGCTTCTGTCTTTCTTTTTCTTGCTGAAAATAGACACAACAGAACATACATCCATGCAACAACTTCTACGTGTACAATTCAGTGATACTGGTTACATGCTTCATGTTGTGTCATTATTCTCACTGTTTCACCACCATTGGCTTAGATTTACTAGCCCTTAAACCTCTCATTCAGCCTCAGAGTTACTGTTGTTAATTGATCTCATGTTAGGTAATTTTTTAAAAGAATGCAGTCATCTAAGTGACATTCTTTACTAATTTAGCTAAACTATTGTTTAGTTTAAAGATGACTTCGGGAGATGGTTTCTTGGCTCAAAGTTTAAAGATTTTCTCAGAGCAATAGTCTCAATGGGTCAAGAAAGTCTGGATTTCATAAGAATTTGAAATTTTGTTCCATATTTTCTTCCCCTTTGATCAGGATTAATTTACTGAGTCCTTGATCAAAATGTTCAGTAATGGTGCCAGGCACAATCCACTTCTTCTGGTCTCATAACAAAGGAGGCAGTAGTTCATGGAGGCAGTTAGACCTGCAGTCCAGTTCCTTTTCTGATTTCCAGGTTGTATTCTTCCTCCACTGCTCCAGGCAAATGAAGACCAACTGTTTTATCTTGGATGGCCACTCAGAAACTTTTAAGACTCCAGGTACTACTTACTGAACTAGGCATTAAAACAGAAACTTTCAAGACAGTATTAGGCCAACTGACTGGATAGTCACATGAAGCCATGACCCTAAACCTAGAAGAGATTTCTGTTCTCTTAGGAAATAGTAACAGAATTTCTCCAAGGAATAAAACTGTTTGTTTGGAAAAAATGCATCATTAAATTATTACAGTTGGAAGATGAGGCTCAAGGTGACTGGCATGGGTATAATGTGTTCATTGCTTTGGAAAAGGAGCAGGAGGAGGAAAGAAAGGAGCCCAGAGAAGCATCTGAATGCTTCATGATCTGTAACACTTCTCTTCCTCCCTCCAATTCTTTAATAAAGCCCATAAAGTCATAAATGTTCTGTGTAGTAATTGGTGAGGAGGCCGAGTTCTATGACATAGGGTGAGGTGGTTGGGTAAGATCTGATAGCACAGAGGTGGATAGAAGCCTGAGGAAGTGAGTCTAGAACTGGTGAAAATCATGGGCAGGACCTTGGGCTGATAGAGGCTATGGAGCTGGGACTTTGGCCAGGCATAATCAGATAGACAAGGATTGAAGGGCTCAGGTGACATTTCAGTTGCACATGGTTCTGTTTTCTAAAAATGCCATTAATAAAAGTAACAGCTAAATACCTTAAACACTTATTACATGCAATACACCAATGCTAAGTGTGTGTGTGTGTGTGTGTAGTGTTGTTGTTAGGTGCCGTCGAGTTGGACCCAACTCATAGTGACCCCTCCTTGGGTTTCAAGGCAGTATCACTACGGGAGTAGATTGTCCAACCTTCCTTCTGAGGAGTGGCTGGTGGATTTGAACCACCAGCCTTCTGGTTAGCAGTCAAGTGCCTTAGGCACTATGCTACCAGAGGCCCCCTATATATTTGTGTGTATATATACATATATACATACATACACACACACACACACACACACACACACATATATATATATATATGTATATATATATATATGTATACACACACTGCTGTTGTCATGTGCCATTGAGTTAATTCCAACTCATAGTGAGCCTATAGGACAGGGTAGAACTGCTCCATATGGCTTCCTAGGCTATAACTTTTATGGGAGCATCACTGATTCTTTTCTCCATGGAGCCACTGGTGGGTTTGAACTACCAAATATTTGGGTTAGTAGTCAAGTGCTAAACTTTATCTCTTTAATCATCTCAATATCCCTTAAGGAAAGTACTGCTATTGTAATCGTATTATACGTAGGAAAGCTGAGGATTAGAGGGATTAAGAATGTGCTGGAGGTCATGTAGCTAGAGAGTAGAGGAGCCACATCTGGAGCCTGAATACATATGAGTACGGGCATGCTGACAGATTGTAAAGATTATAATTGTAAAGGGATGTTCCTTTGCTTCCATCAGGAGACTTGATGGCTCCATATATAAAAGAGCAATAATATCAAGTCTAAGCTTGTGCTGGGCAGGGGGTGTGGGGAGTGGGGAGGACAGCACACAAAGAAGAAAGATGATGTGCTCGTCATTTCCCTGAAAATGGCAATCAAGAAAAAGACACGTTTAAGAACTGAGTCTAGGAGTCCTTTCTGCAACCTCAGGTCATTTTCTGTTAGTCATAGGACTCAGAGAAAGAAAAAAAAGGAGAAAGCCCAGAAAGCAGAGGACATGGTCATAGTCAACACACAAGGTAAAGTTTAGAGAAAGGTTACCAAGAGCAGCTCTGTAGAGAAGATGAGTCATGTTCTGCAAGCTATAGGTGTCTCCTAGGGTGAAATTGTGAACAAACAGCAAAGGACAATATTTTCCAAAGATGTGTCTGGGACATGCTGGTGCTTCTGTGATTCATGTATGGTCTTCACATCAGGGGATACCATCAGCCCAGGCAATATCAGTGGCTTTATTTGAGAGTAATGAAGTCAAAGAGCAAGGATTAAAAGGCTATCTCAGGGAAAGGGACTATGTTTGGAAGCTACTCAAGTGTTGAAGGTGGGGAAGAATGAGGTCTTGGCTATAAGTAACTGAGTGATCTGATTTGTGGAACAGGAAGGAGGAAAAAATAAAAAAGTATCAATTGTAAAATGAAATTTCTGAGCAGACTGGGATGTCAAAGGCAGCAAAATTTTGCCTGAGGGGAAAATTCTTAATACAGCTCCAGGGATGGTAGTTCTCGGAGTGCTACAGATTAGTAATTATTTTCATGGCTGATGAGTCAATTGACAACCTAACCCTTGCCATATCAACTCATGGATGGGGTTCAGCAAATGCCTCCTCTTCGCCATCACCCCTGGAAGTATGATACACTTGCACAGAAGTAGGAGCCAATAAAGGTCAAAGCCAACTGGTCTTGGTTTGTTTTTCTGACTCTCATAGCAATTCAACAGACACTTAAAACCTGCTCTGTGTAACCCACTGAGGAAGACATAGGGACCATGGCTCTGTTCTCAAGGAATTTATAATCTAGTTGGTAAAATAGCATGCATATAATAAACAATAGGGCAAAATGAAAGTACTAATCAGAGTTAGACAGAGGGGCTGTGGAGACAGAGAGGATGGTAAGATGAATTCAGACTGAGGGACTGGGAAAAATGTCATAGAAAGGTGGTATTTCATTAGCATTTGAAGGAATCTGAGAGGCAGGGATTTAGGAAACCCAGAGAGGCAGTCCTGCAGAAGAAAGGTCATGAACAGAGGCAGGAAGTTGGAAAACCCATGGCATCCTCAGGAGGCTGTGGGCAGGTGAAAGGTGTGGCTGGATCACAGACCCTATGGAAATGTGGTAGTCGTTTCTACCAGGGTGGTTCAAAAAAGACAAAACCAACCAAAAAGAAGAAATGTCTGCCTAGGTCTAACCACAGACTAAATCAAATTCCTGC
Organism: Orycteropus afer afer; assembly: GCF_000298275.1. Taxonomy (NCBI): domain Eukaryota; kingdom Metazoa; phylum Chordata; class Mammalia; order Tubulidentata; family Orycteropodidae; genus Orycteropus; species Orycteropus afer. The sequence goes on from NW_006921640.1 coordinate 8,523,860, forward strand.
AGTGGCCCAGGCATTTTGAAAGCTCCTTGGGTGGTTTTAAGACCACTCCCACCAACCCCAAGTAACAAGATTGGAAAAGCAGTTGAGGGTCAGAGCATGCAGGGTGCTATATGCCAATGATTTTCAAAGTGTGGTCATAGGACCAGAAGCATCAGGACCACAGGAGCATCTCTTAAAAATGCAAATTCTCAGGTCTCAACCCAGAACTACAGCATCAGAAAGCACAGGTTAGAGCCTAGTGTTATGGATTGAATTGTGTTCCCCTCCCATTTGTGTTAGAATCCTATGTGTTACCAGTG
>NW_006921640.1:8524258-8527316 GCF_000298275.1 Orycteropus afer afer
TTTTTTTTTTTTTTTTGTAAGGCCAGCTTACATGAATCAATATATCTACAGGGCTTACTTTTTGAACCTTGTAATGCACTCTGGTCAGAGCTGTAATTATTACCCAATTACAATGATGCTTCGAATCACATGGTTTTGTCTGGAAGCGCTACAAACATGCATTGTTGTTTTTATTGCTGACTATGTTTTTATACTCACTGATTTTGTCAAATTTTCTGGTGCTTTAGCTACAATATTGTATTAATCAGTATTTGTGAACCTGTATCAATAACTTTTTTTTTAAATGAAGTAGTAATTAAAAGGAGAAAAATAAAAAAGTCTTCTGCTTAGTTTCTAATATATTGTAACTAGTAACATAATTCAATGAAGGAAGATTTTTGGAAGGCAATTTTGTTGTTGTTATTCATATAATCTAAGGAATATTACATTTAAGTAATTTTCATATATTTATACATATTAAATTAATAATATTTAAGTTGATAAAAATAATAAATATTACTAAGGATTCTGTATGATCCTAATGATGCTACTGGGATATAATCTCATTTGGGAATAGGGTTTTCTTTGTTAGGTCAATGAGGCCACATCAGTGTAGGATGTGTCTCAAACCTACTCAATTTTGAGAAATAAAGAGAGCAGATTAGGCACAGAAAAGGGAACACAAATGGAGGGAAGATGGATGCCACGTAGTGATGTTCAAGGAACTCCAGAGAAGAACACCAGTGAAGCTGAGACAGGAATTTTCCCCTGCGAAGACAGACAGCCTTCCCCTAGAGCCAGCACCCTGAATTCAAACTTCTAGCCTCCTAAACTGTGAGATAATAAATGTCTGTTCTTCAAAGCCACTCACTTGTGACATTTGTTATAGCAGCGCTAAGAAACTAACATATTTAGTAATCTGTGTTTTAAAAGGCCTTCTGAGGCAATATCTATAACAGCCAATTATAGATTAGGCTGCTGAGTCTAAAAAAATAGTCTACATTAAAAAAAGAAAGATCATGAAGACCTGAGTCATGTAAGAGGCATGTAAGAGGGGTCATTTCCCTCTCAATGAGAATCAGTACCTGGCAACCAGGGGGTGGGAAAAAGACCTTGGATACCGCTGAAGTTTGAGAACCACTACCCTGTGGCACACTGAAGGATGTGTGTTTATTCCATAGTCAGTGAAAGCAGGACATCACTGCCTCTCTCTCCTCTCTTGGCCATTACACATGCTCCCATTCCATACCTTCCTAAAGTGAGCTCACCCAGGGGGTCAGGAAGTTCTCCACTCAGATGTCTCTTCTGGCATCTGATGAAATTTTGTATATCTTCTTTAACTATGCCTCCCTCTCATGCCCCTCATTTCCACGGGTATTGGAGACCATCTCCAATTTACCACTTTCTCTTCAGATCTTTTCCCTAATTCCTTCCCAGATCTAAACAAGTGCTTTACCAAGTATAACGGTCATACTCTGACATTTGCTGGTTTATGATTGGGAGAAGAGGGGGACATAAAATAAGGTTCCTGCCTTTGACAATTCCACTTAGCAAAGCATGTACATGTGAAAAAATAATTTTATCTCAAGTAAACATGTGCCAGGCGTAAATGGATGGTACAGCCAAGTATTCTGGAGGAGAGGTATTTGGGGAAGGTGGAATGTTGGCTTTTATTACCTACCAAATGCTTTCTCTCTATCTCAGAGTCTTCACATACCAAAGTTCCTATACATCAAGATTCTTATGAAATACTCTAGTCCAATGCTGGGGCAAAAATAGATGTCTGACTGTCCCCTGCCCCTTGCTTGCTGGGTAGATGTCCTCTTTATGGATACCCTGTTCCTGCAGAATGACTATCATCTTGCACTCTGCACTTCCTGATGGAAGATAGCATGGTTCTTAGTCATCTGGCCAAGCCCCTATCTCTTCTCTCTGCCCCACTCCCCCACTGCATATACATATACAGAGGAAGCAGGAAGTGAGTTCTTCAAGGCTGGCTGTGGGCCAGTCTTCACTCTTTGTCCAGCCAACAGTGTGGAAGGCTGTGATACTCAAGATGGCATCTGGAGCTCCAGGACCATCCCCGGCAGTGTTAGCAACACCCATTTGCTACACATTGGCCATCCCTCAGAAATGTTTGTCAGTGAATCTCCCAGAAAAATCCTTCTCTCTGTGTTTAACACAAGAACTCCCCAGACCTGGTACTAGAGTCCTCTTCTTCAAAACAAAAACCTGACTCTTTTCTCTGCTTAAAAATTCCTATAGCTTCCTGTTACCAAAAAACAACGTCCCGTGCCAAGACAGTGTTAAAGGGCCTTTCTACATCCTTCCAGCATTATCCCCACCATAATTCTACTTGATTCAGCTGCCCTAAACTGTTCACAGCTTCCCCAAAGGGCATAAACTTTGGTGCCTTCTTTCACATGCTGTGATCTCTCCCTGGAATAGCATTTCACCACCATTTTTCTGCCTGGGACACTATGAATTATTCAAACCATTCTCAGTGTCACCACATTTGGGAAGCCTTTTTAGCCTCCCTAGTCAGATCAGACTCGATGGCAGTGTGTTTGGTTTTTTGGTTGGCAGACTTAAGGAACTCTGGTGGCATAGTGGTTAAAACATTTAGCTGCTAACCAAAAGGTCAGCATTTCAAACCCACCAGCCACTCAGTGGAAGAAAGATGAGGCAGTCTGCTTCTGTAAAGATTTACAGCCTTGGAAACACTATGAGGCTGTTCTGTTGTTGTTGTTGTTATGTGCCTCAAGTCAAACCCAACTCATAGTGACCCCTCCTTGGGTTTCCAAGGCAGTATCACTAGCTCCCATGGGGCTGTTCTACTCTGTCCTAAAAGGGTCACTAGTTGGAATCAACTTGATGACAGTGGGTTTATCTTGATTTGGCAAAGGTGGTAGCTCTGGCCTTCATGCCACCATGGCATTTTGTACCATCCTCTTATAGAACATTTCATTATATTGGGACTACTTGGACTTCCATTTCCTCAACTTAAGTATAAGCTTCTTTTCTAAATTATGTTAAAGATATATATACACACACACACACACATATACACACACACATA
>NW_006921640.1:8527416-8596547 GCF_000298275.1 Orycteropus afer afer
TGGTGGTTCAAACCCACCAGCCATTCCTCAGAAGGAAGATGGGGCGATCTACTTCTGTAGTGATACTGCCTCGGAAACCCAAGGAGGGGTCGCTATGAGGAGTCGGGTCCAACTCGATGGTACATAGCAACAACAACAATAAATATATATATATAAGCTCTGGTGGTGTTGTGCATAAGGCATTTGACTGTTAACCAGAAGGCTGGAAGTTCAAACCCACCAGCCACTCCTTGGAAGGAAGGTTGGGCAATCTACTTTTGTAGAGATAACACCTCTGAAACCCAAGGAGGGGTCGCTATGAGTTGGATCCAACTTGACGGCAGTGCATTTGGTTGGGTTTGACACATATATGTACATATACATACATATACAAGCCATTTTAATGTTTTATGTGTACAATTTAGTGACATTAATTACATTCATCATGTTGTGCAACCACCATCATTATCCATTACTGTATTTTTCCATCACCATTAACAGAAGCTCAAAGTCTCTTAAGCAATGAGTCCCCTTCCTCTTTCCCTCCTGATAACCATTAATAAACTTTGCTCTCTATGGATTCCCCCATTCCAGATAGTTCATATAAGTGTGATCATATAATATTTCTCCTATTGTGACTGACTTATTTAACACAGCATGATGTTTTAAAGGTTCATTCATTTTGTAGCATGGATCAGGACTTCATTTCTCTTCATGGCTGAAGAGTATCCCACTGTGTGTATGTACCACATTTTGTTTATTTATTCATCTGTTGATGAATATTTAGGTTGTTTCCATCTTTTGGTTACTGTGGACAATGGTGCAATGAACATCGGCATACAGATATCTTGCATTTCTGCTTTCAATTCTTTTGAGTATATACCTAGGAGTGGAAATGCTTGATCTTATTGTAGTTCTATGTTTAACTCTTTGAGGAAACACCAAATTGTTTGTCACAGTGGCTGTATCATATTCAATCTTACCAACAATGGATGAGGATTCCAATTTCTCTAGATCCTTGGTTTTTTTTCTCCCCCCTTTTGAATCACAGCAATCTTAGATTGAAGCTGTCAAGGAGACTGCTAACCAGAAGGCTGGTGGTGCAAACCCACCAGCCACTCCTTGGAAGGAAGATTGGGCAATCTACCTCCGTAGAGATACCACCTCAAAAACCCAAGGAGGGGTCACTATGAGTCGGGACTGACTCAAGGGCTGTGAATTCGGTTGTTTTTTTGTTGTTGTTGGTTTGGACCCACAATCAACACTCATGGAAGTAGCAGTCAAGAAATCAAATGGCATATTGCATTGGGCAAAACTTTAGCCAAAGACCTCTTTAAAGTGTTTAAAAAACAAACAAGAAAGAAAGAAAAAGAAAAACCTCACTTTGAGAACTAAGGTACGCTTGCTCCAAGCCATGTTACTTTTAGTGGCTTCGTATGCATAAGAAAGCTAGACAATGAATAAGGAAAACACAAGAATTGATGCTTTTGATCTGTGGTATTGGTGAAGAATACTGAAAGTACCCTGGACTGCCAGTTGTTGTTGTTGTTGTTAAGTGCCGTTGAGTCGTTTCTGACTCATAGCGACCCCATGCACAGCAGAATGAAACACTGCCTGATCCTGCGCCAGCCCCACAATCCCTGCTATACTTGAGCCCATCATCGCAGCCACCGTGTCAATCCATCTCGTTGAAGGCCTCCCCCTCTTTCATCCTTATGGACTGCCAGAAGAACTAACAAATCTGTCCTGGAAGAAGTGCAGCCAGAATGCTCCTTGGAAGTGAGAATGGCCAGACTTTGTCTCACCTACTTTGATCATGTTGTCAGAAGGGACATTCCCTGGAGAAGGATACCATGCTTGGTAAAGTGACGGGTCAGCAAAAAAGTGGAAGACCCTTAATGGATAGAATGACACAGTGTCTACAACGATGGGCTCAGGTATAGCAAGGATTGTGAGGCTAGCACAGGATCAGGCAGTGTTTCCTTCTGTTGTACATAGGGTCGCTATGAGTTGGAGCTGACTCGACAGCACCTAACAACAACTTCCATGGGTGTTGATTATGGATCCAAGTAAGATGAAATTCTTGACAACTTCAGTATTTTCTCCACTTATCTCATTTACTTATTGGTCCTGTTGTTAGGATTTTTGTTTTCTTTACGTTGAGGCAAAATCCATACTGAAGGCTGCAGTCTTTGATCTTCACCAATAAGTGCTTCAAGTTTTCTTCACTTTCAGTAAGCAAGGTTGTGTCATCTGCGTATTGCAGGTTGTTAATGAGTCTTTCTTTAATCCTGATGCCACATTCTTCTTTATATAGTACAGCTTATCAGATTAATTGCTCGGTATACAGATTGAATAAGTACGGTGAAAGGATACAACCCTGAAACACACCCTTCCTGATTTTAAATCATGCAGTGTCCCCTTATTCTGTTCTAACCACTGCCTCTTGGTCTATGTACAGGTTTCTCATGAGCAAAATTAAGTGTTCTGGAATTTCCATTCTTTGCAATGTTATTAAGATCTACAGAGCCAAATGCCTTTGCATAGTCAATAAAACATAGGTAATCTTTCTGGTGTTCTCTGTTTTCAGGCACAATCCATTTGGCATCAGCATTGACATCCCTCATTCCATGTCCTCTTCTGAATCCAGCTTGAATTTCTGGAAGTTCCCTGCTGCCAGAAATTCCAGTACTGCTACAAATATGTTTGAATTATCTTCAGCAGAATTTTATTTGCATGTGATATTAATGGTGTATTCTTACCTTTTGGTTTTCTAACTTCAAGTCTTTGCACCTTGCATTATAACACTTTACTTTGTCTTCTTGAGCTGCCCTTTGAAATCTTCTGTTCAGCTATTTTACTTCATCCTTTCTTCTTTTCGCTTTAGTTATTCTATGTTCAAGGGCAAGTTTCAAAGTCTCTTCTGACATCCATTTTCATCTTTTCTTTCTTTCCTAACTCCAATCCCACTGACTTCTATCCATCACAAAAGAGCCCAGGCCATATCAACACTGCTTTTCACTGTCCCTTGTTCCCTGACCTCCAACTCCAACCACACGTACCCCCAAGTAAACTTCACGGGAATCTACCCTTTATGTTACTGACTGGCAGGTCTTTTTAAAGAGCAATATTGTCTATCACTTATTCTTTCTCCATGGTTTGAGCTTTAAAATTCATTTGTCAGGCATCCCCCAAGTCCCTATTACTTCTTCATATATCTGATCACAGCTTCCTATCTTATTCTCTCACCAGACATTCTTCCTCTTTCCTTTCCTTGTAGTCATCCCTAACTCCAGAGTATCATCCACCAGCTCACACACATTTTCTTGAGAAAGAAAAAAAGAGGGAGGGGTAGTCTCTGTGGAAGCTGATGGTGAATTCCTAGTGATTGTGGTCTTTGAGATGGACCATTACCGTCTCACCACAGAAAGGGAGAAGAAAAGGCTTCTGAGGCCAGGTCTCTGAGGCACCAGGAACCCTGAAGTCCTTATACTTTTGGGAAGGGTGGTATGGTTTGGAAGCCTAAACAGCGCAGAACCTGAGAAAATCCTCTTGTACCTTATCATCTCTCTAATGATCCTGCTCCAGCAACTTATAACGAAACCAAATTTTGCATCATGTTACTTCATCTCCAAGTTTTCCAACCATCTCCAGGAAACTGGGAAGTCACAGGTTCATCCATTGTAAAGGAAGATAAAGATTTTTCAGATAATAGAACATGAAATGTCTATTTTATATATGAGTTTCCAACTTATAGCTACTTTTAAAATAAATTTATGTATGGGTCTGTAATATAAACCTACTTTTAAAATAATTTTATATGTGGTTCTATTTAATGTAAATTAAAGACCAGTTCTAGTTTTCTGGGTGATAATCAGAAAATGTTGAATAAAGAACAGCAGATTGGTATGGTCGCTTGGTTGACTAGCTCACCAGATTGCATTCCTTCTTTTGTTCATTTATTTGTTCCTACAGTTATTAGTCCATATGTCCATCCATCCAGCCCTCTGTTTTTCCATTAACTAATGAATAGATAAGCAAAATGTTGTATATCTATATAATATTCAGTAATAAAAATAATTAAGTGCTAATATATGCTATGACACAGATGATTTTTGAAAATATGTGGAGTGAAAGAAGCCAGACACAAAAGGCTACAAATTATATGATTACATTTATATCAAAGACCCAAAATTGGCAAATCCAAAGAAGCAGAAAGTAGATCAATGGTTGCTTAGGGCTGGGGTGGTGATGGAGAGCTGAGAGGGTGATAGCTAAAGCATACAGGGTTTCTTTTGGAGATGATGAAAATGTTATGCAATTAGGCAGTGGTGATGATTGCATGCTTCTTTGAATATACTAAACATTTCCCAACTGTACATTTCAAAAGAGTGAGTTTATGGTATATGAAATATATGTCAATAAAGCTGTTACTTTAAAAATGCCTTCTGGACAAATAAAAGTATCTAATTGTTCTTAAACTGTAAGGGATAATAACACATGCCAGAAAACTATCAGCTATCACTTATTCTAGTGATGACAAGGACATTGATGGAAAAGATGTAAATAAAGTGAGTATTTCATAAAGAGGGAGAGTTGGGGAAAAGCAATAATCTTTAGTTAAAGCACTATTTTATATAGTATGTGATTTGAAATGTGTGTCACTAAAATAATATACTAAATATTACCCTAAAAGTTTACATATTCAAATTAACATTTTTAAAAAAAACAGTCCTCCTTATTAGGAGAAATGGGGTGTAGCTTATATCCAGGCACACAATGTATCTGTTGAATGCTGACTGTGTTAGAAATCAGGTAATATTTTGGGGACATGACACTGACTCTTGGTATAGATACGGTTCTGCCCTTAACAGGATTTGCAGTCTAGTTAGTATGATTAAAGAGGAGCTAAAGTCTGAGGTTGTTTAGGTGGAACATTTGTATAACTGATTATAAAATCGTATAAGAATTGTTCTTGGTATTTTAGAGTCATAGGTTCCTTGGAGAGTCTGATGAAGCCTATAGACTTTGTTCCTATAAACATGTGCATTTTCTCAGAGTTGAAAATTATGCATCCTCTTTCAGGGAGTTAATACATACAACTCCCCATACCACCATCACCAACACATAAATGTCTCATACACCCCAGGTTAGACTCTCTGCTTGGAGTTATTTCTTTACCAAATTCATTTAAACCCATTCTCCAATCCCCATCACACACAAACAATGAACACTTTAAGAACTGGAGACTTGAAAACAATTCAAGATGATCTGAGCTCCAGGTGGTCCATGGAGAGCCAAGGGCCACTGTGGAAGGGAGTGCAGGGCCCATCAGGCAGCTGCTCTTTTCATCTTAACCTTGGTAGTAGTTCTACCTTTCCCTGCTTTACATATTGGGCTTTGGCCTAAGATCCATTTTGAAGAAAAGTTTCCAATTGCTAAAAAAAAAAAAAAAAATTCTGAAAACTCCCTTATTGTATAAATGAATAAGCTTACCCAGGTGTTTCAACCAAGATGGCATGGTGGAAAAGTGACAGAGTAGGGACCAGAACCCAGGGCTCCCCATTCCTAGGGCAGGGCTCTTCCCCTCCTTCACTTCTCTCCCATGGAGAGAACAGAGGTTGGAGGCTAAGCCTTTAGCAAATGGTTACAGGAAAAGTTGTTTTTTTTTTTTTTTTTTACATAGAGTGTCAGGTAAAGAAAGAAAGGTCTCAGAAGGTACACTGGAGACAACTGAGGCCCACCTTCTGGAGGTAAAGGGTCTAACGTGGATCACATGTTTTCAAATCTTGAGACATTCAAGAGCCAGGAAGCTCAGAGCCCAGGTACCATGGCAAGTGCTTTGGTGTGCACATTGTTAGGTCAAAGCTTTGGTAACTAAAACTCTCAATCTCTGCCTTATACATCTCTCGCCCATATCTCCAAAGGGATTTTACCTTCTACCAAGCCTCCCTAGATCATTGCTGACACAGGCTGTTTTTCTCCTGTCCTTCAGCCTGGCCTTCATGGGCTCAATAGCAAGAGGATGAAGTAAAAGGGAAAGGAAAGACTCAGATGGATATTGAGCTTCTCCTTTAAATTACTGACTCCTCTCTATGCTATATAAAATCTTGGCATTCTGAACTCTGGAATGAGAATTCAAGAAGCTCAGGATATTTTCCCTGCTCTGTTGCAACTGACTGTAGTGATACAAGGTGCATGGAATGAGGAAGACGGGTCTAGCTCTGGTGAGCCAAGCATGAGTGTGTAGAGAAGGAAGGACTCTTACTTCCGCTGCCCAGGGAAATGGAATCTCTTCTTGGAACCAGAGGAAGGGCTTTAGAAAGAACAAAATGAACAGCACCTCCTTGCCCTAGAGGAATTTAGCATCAGGTAGAGCTGATAAATTCTCAGAGAGATCAGAAGAAGCAAGAAGCTCAGTGGCTGGAATGGGAAGAAAAGGTGTCAGAATGGGTGGGATAAGAACTGAGTTCTGGGGGAGGTAGAAGGAGCAAGGTCTCCAGGGAAGACATGGGACCTCAGTGAAGGTCTGACGAGGACCAGTGAGCAGACCAGGCTAGCTAGGGTGAAAAGTTTGGTTTGGAGGGTATGGAGAAATTAGATTAGAAGGATAGATAAATGTCAGTTTATAAAGGGCACCGAACAGGAAACTAAGAGATTAGGATTTGCCCAAGGCACTCAATGGAGCCCTGGTGGTGCAGTGGTTAAGGGCTCAGCTGCTAACAGAAAGGTCAGCAGTTCAAAACCACCAATTGCTCCAAGGAAGAAAGAAGAAAATCTGTTTCCGTAAAGATTATAACCTTGGAAACCCTATGAGGCAGTTTTACTCTGTCCTATAGTGTCACTATGAGTTGGAATCGCCTTGATGGCAACAGGTTTAGAGGCACTGAAGGAGCTATGGTGGCACAATTGTTAAGTGCTCGACTGTTAACAGAAAGGTTGGCTGTTTGAACCCACACAGCAAGTCCATGGAAGAAAAAACCCGGCAATCTGCTCTTGTAAAGATTACAGCCTAAAAACTCTATGGGGCAGTTCTACTCTGTCACATGGGCTTGCCCTGCTATGAGCTGAAATCTATTTGACTTGATGGCACCAAGGAACAATGACAGAAGTGCTGAAGTTTCTGAGGGAACTAGAGATAGGAAGAGGAGAGGCTCTCCTGACAGACTGTATATTAGGTAATAAGGTTTGGATTAGAGTAGGGGCGCTGGACAAGGAAAGGAAGGAATGAGAGGCCTGGAGAAAGAATCTGTACAATTAATGATGGGCAAGATAAGAAAGGAGAAAAGCAGAGGAGAGTAGAAAGGTGTTGAAGATAACACTAAGATGTTTGACATGAGTATCTAGAAGGATGACAACTGCAAGAAGGAAATGTAAAAATACGACGAGTTCAGTTTCAGTTTTGTAGTATTTAACTTGATAAGCAATTCAAGTGGAGCTGTCCGACCGAATTTTCGCAGTGAAGGGCTGAAGCAAGGGAAGGAGGTCAGTCTATGGGGCGGAGCACCATCTTCATGAGGGAGATCTTGAATTGCTGGGGGTGGATAAGAACTGAGTGTAGGGGCACGCAGAGGTCTAAGTGCATATCCTGGTGTCACTCTGTTGTTGCTATTAGCTGCCATCAGGTCACCTCAACTCATGGCGACCCCCATATACAATGGACTGTTGTGATCCACGGCTGATTTTCAGAAGTAGATAGCCAGGTCTTTCTTCCTAGATCATCTTAGTCTGAAGCTTCACTGAAACCTCTTTAGCATCATAGCAACATGCAAGCCTCCACTGACAGACATGACAGTTGTCTCTATAGAAGGCGATTCTACCACTGAGCCACCACTGCTTGGGCTTGACTCCAGGAGATTGCCTTAGACAGGCCTAGATAGGTTGACATTTAGTACATATCTAGAAAGGAGAGGCCCATTACAAAGAGTTTATCCATGAATCAAGGACACGGAAAAAGGAGAGGCTTAAGGGTAACAGCAAATTACTTATATAACCTAAACAATTAGATGCTTCCATAATTCTTGTATCTTTTACATCCATCTAAGGACCAAGATAAGGAGCTCTGGTAGCATATACCTAAGGCACTTGACTGCTAACCAGAAGGCTGGTGGTTCAAACCCACCAGCCACTCCTCGGAAGGAAGGTTGGGCATTCCTACTTCCGTAGTGATAGTGCCTTGGAAACCCAAGGAGGGGTCGTTATGAGTCGGGGCCGACTCGATGGCAAAATAACAACAAAATAACAAAAGGACCAATTTCAATTCAGAGAAAGTAAAAGCCTTCAATGACCTGCAGACACTACCCAAGACCCCAAACCATCCTGAATTGTACAAATCATTCCAAGACTCTTAAGGGCTGAATTATTATAATTGCCCCTTACTTGTCTTCCCAATTTCAAGCTTTCTCCTCTCTGATCCACTTTACACACTGCTGTGTGAATCTGTTTATACCATCTTCACTCAAGTCAACATCTCAGATAGCTCCCTACCATTTTCAGAATAAAGTCCAACAGCTCCCTGAAGCCTCCATGTTCAAATCTTATCTTTCATTCCTTATCTTCCATTATCCTTCACCATCCTTTGCTCCACCTAAATTGAGTCATTCAAACAGTGCTATGTGTTTTTATTTACACTCTTCTCACCATTCTTGACTCATGGTCACCCATGTGTGTCAAAGTAGAACTGTGCTCTTTAAGGTTTTCAATGGTTTTTCTAATTTTTCAGTAGTAGATCAAGCTTATGGGTAGACTTGAAGCTCCAACCTTCCAGTTAGCTGTCCGGTGCATTAACTTTTTGCAACACCCAGAGACTCCCCTCACCACAACCACTGCCATATGCTACTCATCCTTTCAGAACTTGAAATGTCAACTCCTTCAGGAAGCTTTCCTACATTCCCCAGCCACAAGTTAGCACTTTATCTGTGCTTCCCTTATGACACTGATAAGTCTTCATCTTGTCTTACAGTTATTTATCTGCATGTGTTACCTCCCCAACCAGAGTGTCTACTTGTAGGCAAACAGACTATATCTTAGAATTAAAGAGGGTGAACAATGGTAGGCACATTAAACAAATGTCCAGAATGCATTCCAAATGGGAGATCTGAGGCTCAGAGGGGTTAAATAACCTAGCATTGCAATATCTCATACCTATATCTTTCTGACCCCAAATTCTTCATCTTTACTAGGTCAATGCCCAGTGGTGGTTTAAATAGCTTAGAAACACTTTCAGATAAGTCAATTCTTTCTCTCAACAACTCTATCAGAGAGGCAGTATTAGTCCCTCATTTTCAAATGAGAAAAGAGTGGCTTAGAAGAGTTGAGAGACCTACCCAAAGTCATACAGCTATTAGTGGAAGAGTATAAACCAGACTCAGGGCTCCAGACTATGGAAACAATTACCCAGGCTGAAAACTGCCTTGAGCTAGAGGCAGCTGCTTGCATTGAGCTGGAGTCTTTGGAGTTTAAACTTGTGGTGAGCCACTTACAACTGCCTAAATTGACACTACTGTATTTCAGTGCCCAAGGTCTATGTAAATAACTGAGGAAATGTAACCGGATGCTGGTAAGAGCATCTGTGAAGGTGCCTATAGCATCAGACCTCTTGAAGCACACCTTGAGAAGGCTCTGGGTGTGGGAAAATTGCTAAACCTGAGCTGAAGTGTGAGGAGTTGGGCTCTCTCTGGGCCTGGAGGAAAAGCAGAGACTTCCATAAAACACAAAGAAGTGCTTGAGGTTAGGGAGAATAGTTCAGTTTGGAAACCAGAGAAAGATCTAATGGTCCAAGTGGCCAGAACCAGAGCAGAGCTATCCCCTCACAGACAGAAAGAATCCCCAGGAAGAGCAAAGCCCAAACCCAGAACAGAAGTCTGGGCCCCAGTGACAGTCCCTGAGCCCCCGGGGGGCATTAACAGGACTGCAACAGCTGCAGGAATCTTACAAAATCAGGAAGACCTTCAGAAAAAGAAAGAGAACAAAACTGGGGACTGCTGTTCTTGCGACCTCAAAATGGTTAGGCAAATTGGTCCAATTTAAAGGAAGATTAGTGTTGGAGACAAGAATTAAACCCAGTAAAAAGTTCTAAACACTGAGGAAGGTCTCAATTCCTTTGAGCATCCCTCGCTTTAGTGAGTGATGCTGCCAGATTCTGTGTGGGTGGATTTCAGAACATAAAAAAACAAGAAAGGGAACTGGAGAGGAGGCAAATGTTAGTAAAGTGCAGCCAAGATATGAAAGGGGAAGGTTCACCCTTTCGTGGTCTTGGCAGTTGTTGATGCTAATACTGATCACACTGACTGGCTGTCTTCTAAAGCCAGCAATCACCTTAGTGTTGGGAAAGGCAAGAGCTAGGGGCGGCCCAGAAAACCAGAACAATGTTCAACTCTGCAGCCTACCCAAAGCCTACCTGGAGGGTCTCTGGAAAACAGAAATCTACACTCCTATCAATCTGCCCAAAGTGCACCCAGAATACGCAGTCTTTAGTTGGCTCTCTTAATCAAACTGTCATTATAAGTAATAATTATACCTTGGGAAAAAGCAGAGTGACTCAAAATGCTGCCCCCTCCCTCACCCCACCTCCTCACAAGGCTCAGAGCTTTGCATATAGTATAAAGAGCCCCAGGAAGGTGAAGCCACCATTTCCTCCTACCTTCAAGCTCTCTAGGAGCTCTGGTGGTGCAGTGGTTAAAGCATGCAGCTGCTAACCAAAAGGTCAGTGATTCAAAACCACCAGATGCTCCAGGAGAGAGAGATGAGGTAGGCTGTAAAACTCATACAGTTTTACAGCCTTGGAAACCTACGGGGCAATTCTACTCTGTTCAACAGGGTCGCTATGAGTCAGAATCCACTTGATGGCAGTGTTTTGTGTTTTTGGTTTTTTTTTGGGGGGGGGGCAGGGGTTAGCTCTCTGAACACTTTAAATGACCATTGCTATTCCAGTGTCTCATGCATCTTGGTAGAAAGTCTCCTTGCTGGCTAAAGACCTCATTAGGGTGGGCTGTTCATAAAATTCAAGTGGATTTGAGGTGTAGGTACCCTCGTAATACAAGTAGATGAGAGAAAGCACACAGGTGAGGCCATTTCTGCCCCTCAGAAGATGACTTTTTGCTTCAAGAAAAATAAAATGGTTCTTCCCCATTAGCTCAGATTAGCCATCAGTGTAAAAATATAAAATGAGAGCTAACTACTCTGTGCCTGTATAAGGAGCTCTGGTGGCACAGTGCCTAAGGCATTTGACTGCTAACCAGAAGGTTGGCTGTTCAAACCCACCAGCTGCTCCGTGGAAATAAGACGGGGCAATCTACTTGCATAAAGAATTACTGCCTTGGAAACCCAATGGTGGTTACTATGAGTTGGAATCAAATGGATGGCAGTCAGTTTGGTTTTTGGTTTGGTGTGCCAGTATCAGATTGAATGTTTTATGTACAGTTGAGGCTAATATTAAGTTAATGCATGAGGCCATCTGGGATGTAAAAACTGTGACATAATCTATACCAGTTGGTAAATGTTCATTACCCAGCCCCCTGAGGGCTGATCTTTTCCACACCCTCAGATCCCCATGATCTGAAAATGAAGGTGACCCCTGGCATAGCAAGGGGCCTTGCCAGTCCTACTCAGGGCAATGGCTGGACTTGTGCCTCCCTCCTGTGGATATTGGCAGCTGAGTGCCTTAACCATTTGCACCACCCAGGGACTGCAAACCCAGTGATACACACATCTTTACTGCAGTACATACTATAACTTTGACTATGCAAATACACATTACAAATTTCCAAGTGTGGGCTCATTTAAAAGTTTTGTCAGTGGAACACCTATTAGTATCTCACAGCATAGAGTTCCTCTGAAGGCAATTTGGGAAATGCTGCTGTAAAGGGCTGGGGACAAAATGCTTACCAGTGGGCAAAGAGTTGGAGAAATTTAGCTACTGGAAAGAGGGGCCATTTTAAAACCCAGCAGTTCTCGCAGCAAGAGAAACACACTTTCTATTTCCTCTTTTAATAAACTCTTAACCTCCTCCAGGTTCCCTTTTATAAGGGTCTTACAAATATTCCCATTAAAGTAAAAATATGGTCCACAAGACATTCTTATTTCATATACCTCTATTTTTCTAGTAATTACAAAACTAGAAACAATGGAACCCAAATTTTATGATGCATTTATATGTCAGGAACTGTGCTAGGAGTTCTATTAATTCATTCATATTTACCTTCAGTTAATTCTACTTTAAAGGAGCCCTGATGATGCAGAGGTCAAGTGCTCAGCTGCTAACTAAAAGGTTCCAGTTCTAGCTCACCAGCTACTCCACAGGAGAAAGGTGAGGCAGTCTGCTTCTGTAAAGATTTACAGCCTAGGAAACCCTGTGGGGCAGTTCTACTCTGTCTTATAGGGTCAGTATGAGTCAGGGAGCTCTGGTAGCATAGTGGCTAAGGCACTTGACTGCTCACCAGAAGGCTGGCGGTTCAAACCCACCAGCCATTCCTCGGAAGGAAGATGGGGCAATCTACTTCTATGACTACTTCTATGACTATGAGTCAGGTCTGACTTGATGGCACATAACAACAACAACAACATGAGTCGGACTCAAAGGTAACAAGGCAAAGGGTTTTAATCAGGGCTTCAAACCTTGTTCATTCTGGTTTGACCTCCCACTAAGAATTTCTATTTCTGTGGTAGAAACCCTAGTTTTCATTTTCTTTTGAGCTACTCCCTCCCCACCATCCTCCAAGAAGGGATTGAAATATTTCCTCAAGTTGACCCAGGTCATATGGGAAGGGAATGGCAAAGCTAAAAAAAAAATAATTCAGCCTTTCCTTTCCCAGTCAGAGTCTAACCCACTTTTTTACTAGCACCAGGAACCCTGCTACATATTCCCTCCAGGACCTCCTCAAAAACCAAACCAAACTCACTGCCTTCCAGTCGATTCCACCTCATAGTGACCCCTACTGGGTTTCCAAGGAGATAAATCTTTACAGAAGTAGATTGCTCCATCTTCCTTCCATGGAGCAGCTGATGGGTGTGAACTGCCAGGCTTCTGGTTAGCAGTCAAATGCCTTAGGCACTATACCACCAGAGCTCCTTCCTTGGACCTCCTAGTGCTCAATAAATATAACGTGACTGCTAACCAGAAGCCTGGTGGTTTAAACCCAACAGTCACTCCTTAGAAGGAAGGCTGGGTAATCTACTTCCGTAGTGATACTGCCTCAGAAACCCAAGGACGGGTCACTATGAGTCAGATCCGACTCGATGGCGTTGAGTTTGGTTTGGTTTTTGGTATATCTATAGGTATAGATATACAGATATATAAAAACTGAAATAAATGAGCACTTTATAGATGCTGTTTTGGTCACTGCCTGTGAAAGTGTTATGAAAATTAGTATCTATCACTTTTTTTTTAAGCACTTACTAGGTAATTTACATGTATTACTACTAATCCTCCCAACAACTTGGGAAAAGTTATTCATGTCCACATATCAAAATGAGGCTCAGAGAAGCTAAGTGATTTCTATGATACCTCACAATTTGCAAGCAGCCAAGCTGGGGTTTCAATTTAGGTCTATTGGGATCCAAAGTTCAATTTTCTGCTATGCCAATTTTTTTGTTTTTCATCTATGTAGATGAATAAACTGGCCAAGGAATTGAGTTTTCTTTTTTCAAATAACATGGGTAATCAGTGAATCAGTGACAGTTGCCTCCAAATGAACTCCAACAACTCGTGGCAACCCCATGTGTATCAGAGTAGAACTGTGCTCCAATTTCAATGGCTGGTTTTTTGGAAGCAGATTGCCAGGCCTTTCTTCCAAGGCACCCTTGGGTGAGTTCAAGCTGCCAACTTTTTGGTGAGCAGCCCAGCACATTAACCACTTGCATTACCCAGGGATTCTCATAAATCAGTGAAGGAATCACAAAATGGAATCCAGGAGAATTGGTTACAAGGTAAATATGTTCTACAATTGTCCTCCTGGCACCCAGGCACTTCGCACTTCCCATCATTCACTTTCCAGCCAACAGCACCCTCTGCTTTTTCCTAGTGTAGGAGCTCTGGTAGCATAGTGCCTAAGGCACTTGACTGCTAACCAGAAGGCTGGCGGTTCAAACCCACCAGCCACTCCTCGGAAGGAAGGTTGGGCATTCCTACTTCTGTAGTGATACTGCCTCAGAAACCCAAGGAGGGGTCGCTATGAGTCGGGGCTGACTTGATGGCAAATAACAACAACAACAACAACAGGGTTGCCAGATAAAGTATACCTAGTTAAATTTGAATTTCAGATAAATAACTAATAATTTCTTAGTATAAGTATGTCCCAAATATTGCACAGAACATAACTATACTAAAAAAAAATTATTCATTGCTTATCTGAAATTCAGATTTAACTTAGTGTCCTGTATTTTCATTTGGAAAATCTGGCAACCTTCTCCTCAAGTTGGAGGCATGCTGGGAAATCTCATGCCTGGCTCTAGGTCCCAAGTGTTGCTCCAATAGGAGTTGCCATGGCAGCCTGAGCAGCCCTTCCAAGGCCTTTCTGGAGCTGTCTCAACTTACCTCCCCAGCTTCACCTCGCTTCTTCACTCCCTGTGCTCTGAACGTGCTGAGCTACTTTCAGTTTCCTGAATGCATCCTGCTGCTTCCAGCCTCTGATCTTCGCACTTGCTGTTCTCCATGTGCAGGACACCCCTCTTCCTCCTCCTCCCCTTGCCTGGTTCATTTCTATTGATCTTGGGGTCTCAACTAAGAATCAGTTCTACCAGGAAGCTTTCTGGGACACCTCTGACTGTCTCCTCCCACAGACCCCTAGGGTTACTCAGCACTCTGCACATTCCCATTGCTGCACATGGCACACACTGCACTGTAATTATCCCCATGGCCATGAGCTCTGTACAGAGCTAAGGCTCTGTCACACTCCCTGTTGTATCCCACACCTAGTTCCAGTGCCTGGCCCCTGGCAGGAGTTGAGTATATGCTTAGCCTTCCTCCTTTCTAAACAAATATCTTTAGTCACCTTTTCATCTCTGCCTTCCTCTCTCCCACTCTCCCAAGAGGAGAAGTAAAAGGTAGGGGGAGGGTCAGCAACAGCATTTCTTGGCCTAGACTCTCAGGTGAGGAGAGAAGAGCTGAAGTGTGGAGGGACCTCCTCATTCCCCTTACACTGATGGTGCCACAGTTGGCTCAAGTTTAGCTGCAGGTTAGCTTAAAACTCACACTTCTCTAGCTTCTGAATGCTCCTGGCTAATGCCAACCCTGTGGCCCACCTTCTGCTCTTTTCCTCCCACTATCCACTTAAATGAGCCTGGCTGGATTTAGCTCCAAGTTTGGGGGGTGGGAAGATGCCAGTGTCATATGGCTGAGGGTTAGGGCAGGTGGTAGGGCTTGGTGGGCTCAGAACATCACCCATATGTCCCATGTTCACCCACCCAAGGCTTTGCCCACGAACAGCCTGACAGCAGAGGAGGCAGCACAGAATTTAACCCTTTAGCAGTATTGAGGAAGTAGTTTAAAAAAGAACCAGGGTGGCAAGTGTTAACTTTAGTCTTCACAACACACACACACACACACACACACACACACACACACACACACCCTGTTCCGTTCCCATCTTCCTTGCAGAGCTGGATTCAGAAGGTACCTTCGGAGTCAAGAAACAGATGCTTGAGTGTGTGGGGGAGGGATGTTAATAGGACTAGGACCCATACGGGGTGCTGAAGGGCATGGAGAGAAGGAAGAAGAGCAGGCAGGACACAGGGAGAGGTTCTAAGGCAGGAGCTGAAGTTAGTTTCTGAAAATCCGTTTTGTTGCTCTCATACCTGACCTTTAGAAGCAGGCAGGCTTTCTATGCCTTCACACCGTCGCCGCTCCTCCTCCCTCCCCAACCCACCCCGCCCCGGTCTGAATGTGTTAAGAGGAAAAAGAGGGGAAAACACCCTTTAGTTTAGTCTCCAAAAATAGCACCCCTCTGTCTCTGCCGAAAGCTAGCAAGCTCCAGGCGCGCACAGCACCTGCGACTCACACTTTCTGGATCTATAGCTCCTTTCCCAGAAACTCCCAGACCTGTCCAAGTAGTCAGAATCCCGGAACCACCACCACCCAACCTTTCCACCTAGTAAAGCCTCCAACTTCTCTGCGGGGCGCTGAGCCTCGGATCGTAGGAGGGGACTCACTCGGAGGGAAGCGCAGACTCGCTCGGCTACCGCTTCTCGAGCTCCTCAGGGCGGGCGCAGGTGAGTCCGAGCCGAGGCAGGTGCCGGGGCGCCAGGTTCCGGGGCTGCCGAAGGGCCGGCAGCGTAGGGCTGCCCTGTAGCCGCTGAGTAAGAGAGCTGACAGGTTTGTGTTTTTTCCCTTCCCTCCTTCTAGTTGTTAACCACACCCCTACTGCTCTTCTACCCACTTCCTTAAAGGGTGGAGTGTGTTGTCTGTGTTGGTGCTTGTGTGCCGGCTCCAGCCTCTTACCATAAACTCTGAAGTAGACGCTGCCGCCAATTCCTTGAGCTGCAGACGCTGCCCTGAGGTGGAATCTCCGCCATCCCCGCGACCCCTAATAGGGTTCTCTGATGTAATGAGCCCACTGTGAGCAGACACCCCCAAATCCTCCACTCCACTTGTAGACTGGGAGGCCATGCTTGTCTTTGGTTTTTCCTCTCAAACCGCAGAAATGCTTTAGAGTGAGAGCGAGTTACTTGCCACACATACTTTCAGCACACATGTTCTAGGCTCTCCACTTCCTAGAGTGATTCTGGTTCCTTTGTGGGGGCATGGAAGATCAGGTGAATATCATCAGGGACTTTGGCAGAACTGGCCTGAGACCCTGAACATCAAGGACCAGGAGCCTAAGCCTCAATAGGGCAAGACCCTGGGGGCAGCAGAAGTAGAGTCAGAAAAAACTGGACAACCACTTCCTCTCTCCACATCAGTCCACTTTGTTCCCCAAATAAAGAGGCTGGTCCACCTCTTTATTCAGGCCAGAAAGGCAGTGATATTTGAAGCTGGAACTCAAAGATACTTAGTAACCCTTGTTGTCTTTCACTAGAGAGATTCAGGAGTCTGGGAATGGTAAAACAGGTAAACGCTCAGCTACTAACTAAAAGGTTGGGGGTTCAAGCCCACTCAGAGACACCGCAAAAGAAAGGGCTGGCAATCTGCTTCTGAAATGTCACAGCCTTGAAGTCTTATACTCTTTCTTGAGTAGGTGGAGGTGGACTTGACATAAGGTCAAAAAGCTTGAATGTACTGTATCCCTCACCACCCTCAAAGTTCTTCTTTAGAGCCCCTGCCCCAAACTTCTTTATTCTTCATTTAGTGAAGAATTGGGATCTAACCCTCAAGCTGTGCCCTTGCCCAGTTCTGGAGAATGTTATTCACAGTGTAGTTCCAGAGAACAGCACCCCCTGGAATTGTGCAGTACGCATACTGTTCAGCCATATGTGATGGCCCTGAATATAGGACAGCTCTGCTGACACTCCCTCACCCCAACCCCTGACTCAGGGAATCAACTAGCCATGAAGAACAGTAGGAAATCCAGCATTTAAGAAGCGCTGGTAGCATAGTGGCTACGGCACTTGACTGCTAACCAGAAGGCTGGCGGTTCAAATCCACCAGCCACTCCTCGGAAGGAAGATGGGACAATCTACTTCCATAGTGATACTGCTTCGGAAACCCAAGGAGGGGTCACTATGAGCTGGGTCCGACTCAACGGCAAAACAACAACAAGTGCCCACAACTGTGCTAAGGAAGCACTTAACTTACCATATTTCATTTAATTATCCCAAGTTTCTGAAAATTGAAGACAGAGTGAAATTAATTAACACATCTAAGCCACAAAACAAAAGTCAGTGTTTCTGAAAGTGTTGTCTTGCAGCTCTTAATGTGCATACACTACTCCAGGTCTACTGAAAGTCAGAATCTCTGAGCCTGGGGCCCACCCTCAAACGTGACAACTCACAGCCCCTCTGGTGGGTGTTCATAGCCATTAACTTCGAGAGCTTGTGTTCATCCTATTCACTGCTTCATTATGTTTCCAGCCTTTATGTGGGGACTTGCAGATAGTGCCAGTGGCTGCACAGCAGTCAGAAGGTGGCTGGGTGGGCCAGGAAAAGCTGCACAGAGCAGGCTGTGTTTGAGTGAGACCTCCTAGGGCATGCGGAGACAAGGCAAGTTAGGCAAGGGTAAACTGGAATTAGGAAAGATGATGTGGGGGAATATGAGGTTGATATGGAATCCCTAAGGAGCCTTGGTAGCATAGTGGTTAAGCAGTTGGCTGCTAAGCAGAAGGTCAGAGGTTCAAACCTACCAGCTGCTCTGCAAGAGAAAGATGTGGTAGTCTGCTTCCGTAAAGATTTACAGCCTTGAAAACCCCTATGGGTCACTATGAACCAGAATCGACTCAACAGCAACAGGTTTTGGTTGTATGGAGTCCCTGGGTGATGCAAATAGTTAAGCACTGCACTATTAGCTAAAAGGTTGGCCTCTGGACGCCCCCCCCCCCAGGTACCTTGAAGATGGGGTCTCCGTGAGTCAGAATTCACTTGATGGCAACTAACAACAATCTGATCATATAGGAAGGAAAGTGTCAGAAAGACTCAGGCAATTGTTGTTAGGTGTCAGTCAGTCAACTCTGACTTAAAACATAACAAAACATTGCCAGGTGCTGCACTATCTACATGATCATTGGTACGTTTGACTCCATTGCTGTGGCTATTTTGTCAATCCATCTTATTAATGGTTCCCTTCATTTTTTGCTGACCGTACCTTACCAAATATGATTTTACCAAACAGTGATCATCCCTGATGACGTGTCCAAATAAGCAAGACAAAGTCTTGCCATCCTCGTTTCTAAGGAGCATTCAGATTGTATTTCTCCAACTCATCTGTTTGTTCTTCTGGTAGTCCATGGTATAGTCTTCGCCAACATCCAGTTTGAATGCATCAATTCTTCCTCTGCTTCCTTTTTGTTATCATGTAGCTTTCACATGCATTGAGCCAATTGAAAAGACCATGGCTTGGGTCCGGTATAACTCAGTCCTCAAAGTAACATCTTTGATTTTTTTAAGAAAATTTTAAAGAGATCTGTTGCCGCAGATTTGCCCAATGTTATCTGTTGTTTTATTTCTTGACTGCTGCTTCCATGGATGTTGATTGTTGATCTGAGTAGAGTAACATCACCGACAACTTCACTTTTTTCTCCAGGCAGTAAGCAACCACTATGTATTCTTGCTCATGGGAATGAAGTCGGAAGGTCGAAAGATGTGAAAGTTAAGCCTTTACCAGGATGGTGACAAAACAGAGTCAAACATACTGCCATCTCCAAGCCACAGACGTAGATTGTCCAACTTTCCTTCCAAGGAGTGGCTGGTGGGTTTGAACCGCCAGCCTTCCAGTTAGCAGTGAAGCACCTTAGGCACTATGCTACCAGAGCTCCCAGGATGGTGGTAGTAGCAACTAAAATGGTAAAGCTAATTCAGAAACTGATTTAAGAAAAGGGGAGTGTGTGTATGCTGCCTCTGTGTGGCCAAATATGTGAACTACAATACTACACTCTCCAAACCAAACCAAACTCAACTGCCATCCAGTGGTTTCTGACTCACAGAGCCCCCTTTGGGTTTCTGAGGCAGTAAGTCTTTATTTATTTATTTTTTATTTTAAGAGCTTGTTTTACATTCAACATAATATGTACAGTTAGTTTCATTTCCCATTCACCATGTCCAACCCTAACCCAGTCTCCTCCCCTCCCTACCCTATAACCCTCCCCCTGTACTGCTCATATTTATGCACTCCTGTTTGTCCTGCATTTCTTCAATTTGAATGTTGGTCCTCTAGTGTCCCATGGTCTATTGCTCTAAGGGATGTATTACCATAGTGTATGTGGGTGCATTATCCTGGGTTGAGTGGTCTGCGTATACATCTTGGTAACTATTGGGCTGACAGCCCACCCCTGGGGGTACATTTTATTCCAGGCACAGAATGTATTCCAGGGCCATACTATTGGGAGTCTCGCCAGATTTCATATGACCAGTAATTCTGGTCATTATTGAATTTTTGGATTTTGATCCATGTTTTCCCTCCCACTCTATCCAGCATCTCCAGATTTGATCCTTTTCTGAGTGGTTGGCATTGGTAGCCGGGCACCATCTAGTTCTTCTGGTCTTGAGGGCCATTGTATCCTAGGGCTGATTGCTTCTAAATGCCTTTTTTTTTTTTTTTTTTTTTTGCGTTCTTCTTCACTTCCGACACTAGGAGACCATTAGCTGCATCTTGCATTTTAGATGTCTGGTGGCCCTCAGTACTATGGTCCTGAGATGGTAGATCTATTGGATCTCTCTCCCATAGTATCTGGTGGTCTGTGAGGGATTACTCTGTGTCTGTCTTCTATCGTTTCTATAAGGACTGCAGGTATTTTGTATCACTGGTGTCTGTGCAAGATTAGTCTCAGCTGAATCTATCCTTGGTCTAGAGTATACTTCTGTTCACTGACCGGGTCTGATCATCTCAGGTGTTTATGTGTTTATCCACATAGCCTAGTGTTTGGTGTTAATGGCAATGTGGTATTGTGGACACATTGGTTGGTATTAGCATCTGTCATCTCTCTCTTATGTGCACAATTTGGTGTCCTCCCATTTCTTAATGTTATCATGGTGGTCATATATCCTTCCCGTATATCCCTCCCCCTACCCATGTCAGCATGTAGGCCCCAACTAGCCCAAAATTAATCTCTCCCCTTCCCTCCCCATCCCAGTAACCTACTAGATGAGTTCCCTTTCCCAAGCAAACTCTTCTCTGTCCTTTTACAGTACTTGTCTTTCTGCAATTGATTTATTTCACTCAGCATAATGTCCTCCAGGTTCATCCACGTTGTGAGATGATTCGTGTATCCTTCATTGTTCTTTAATGTAGCATAGTATTTCATTGTGTGCATATACCATAATTTGGTTATCCACTCATCCGTTGATGGGCATTTAGGTTGTTTCCATCTCTTTGCTATGGTGAATTGTGCTGCGATGAACATAAGTGTACATATGTCTGTTCGTGAGCTATCTCTCATGAGAGAGTAAATTTTTACAGAAGTAGATTGCCCAGTCTTCCTTCCATGGAGCAGTTGGTGGATTTGAACTGCCAACCTTCTGGTTAGCAGTCAAATGCCTTAGGCACTACACCACCAGAGCTCCTTATTACAATCTCACCAGGCCCTAATTCAGGGATAGATGAGATTTTAGATACAGGCAGTGCCTCAAGTTACAAATGTCCACCTTATGTATAATCCATAGTAATTAAACCCTCCCCCACAAAGTGTTCAATAACAATTCCTGGATCATTAAATGAACTAGTACCAGAGTTTTATTAAGAACAAGGTAGATATCTAAATCTGTCGGTTTCTACCTCCAAGTTCTAATTCACACCTTTAAGCTGCAATTGATGCATTTGAATTATGGTATTGTCAAAATATACCATGGACTGCCAGAAGAACGAACAAATCTGTCTGGAAGATCCAGAATGCTCTCTAGAAGTGAAGATGGCAAGACTTGGTCTCACATACTTTGGACATATTATCAGGAGGGACCAGTTCCTGAAGAAGGACATCATGCTTGGTACAATATCAATGTAAAAGAAGAAGACCCTCAATAAGATGGATTGACCCAGTGGTTGCAAAAGTGGGCTCAAGCATAGCAATGATTGTGAGGATGGCACAGAACCTGGCAGTGTTTCATTCTGTTGTATATAGGGAAGCTATGAATCTCAACCAGGTTGATGGCACCTAACAGCAACAACATGCTGCAATCCCTTGTGAAACTGATAACGGAAGAGAAAGGAAAGAAGGAAAATTACATTTCCTGAGTACAAGGCCTTCCAGACACAGCACAAAGAAAGATAAGAACTCAGGGGAGGCAGCTAGTCAGTCAGAGGCAGAAGGGAATTTGAACCCAGCCCCAGTTCTCTGCCCACTGCTGGCTAGTCACATCTTGCTCCTCAAGGTCTGAAGTTCAGGTCATCCCCTTCACCTAGAGAAGGTCTGCATGTGGAGGCACTTGGGTAGCACAGCCATGCAGCGCAGGCTGGTCTCATGGCACACCACCTGGAAGTCACCACAGCACCACAGCTGGTCCACCAGCCCCAGGCCATGCTGCTCCGCCAGCACCAGCATCTCATCGTAGATCTTATCCAGCTCGATGTGACAGCAGCCAACCACAGCCACCCAAATCCTACTGGACAGAGGTATATATAATCTGGAAGTGTTTCTATAATGCTTTTTATGTATGGAAAGGTAGGCTATATACTATATACTAAGACAAACATTTGACTAACTGACGTTAGATATGAGCCATACTTAAGTCTGACTTAAAGTCTGTCTTTGACTTAAAGATAGACTTAGGAATGGAACTCATTGTGATCTGGGAACTGCCTGTATTTAAAAATTTCCAAGGTTGTTGAATTCTTCAATATTTTAAGGCTCCAAAACCTAACACTTAGAATCATAGGTTTACTTGTGGAAGAGACTCACAGAATCATAGGTTTAATTTCTAAAAGAGACCTTGAGAAATTACCTGGTGTGGCTGACTCTGCCTTCACATCTCCCCATATTCTGTCCAGGGTAGCCTGTGAGGGGCTTAGGTGACAGGAACACATATTTCTATCTGCTACCTGCCTTTTAAAAAATCTGTCACAAATGCCTTCAAGAGCCTTGTCATTCTATACAAATTCTCTGGATCACTGTGGGTTGTGATAGTTACCTACCAGAGAAGCAAAATATTTCCCTTCTATGTAATCCTGTGTGTCCAAAGCTGACAGAGTGGAACTGTGGAAGGCCCAGGTTGGGGCAGGGTGGGGGAGAAATGGGTAGCTGCTGGGTCAACTGAAGGAGAAACCTCTAAGAAAGATTTTGTGCAAATGTCTTTTTCCACTGTTTGACTTTTCCATCTAGATGTTCCACTCTCCCCCCCAGATTCATATCTACAACCATGTATCATATTGCTCCCAAAACAGGCCCTCTTCTAGTCTTCTCCATGAGTGTCAACAACATTCTCCCAGTGCCCAAGTGCTCAAAGTACTGCTGACTCTCCCTTCCCCCTCATTCAATCTCTAACTCCTGGGAATCCTTCCAGGAACATTTCCTATTCATACTTTTTTGTCTAGTCCATTGCACTCCTATTTTCCCCTCCACACACCTGTTCATGTTCTCTCTGTCTAAAGTGTAAACTTTTGCCATGTCACCTAACAGCCCTTGGGCACGGTGGCAGTTCTGTGGTAGAATTCTTGTCTTCCATGTGGGAGTTGTTGTCGTTGTTATGTGCCGTGGAGTCGGACCCGACTCATAGCGACCCCTCCTTGGGTTTCCGAGGCAGTATCACTACAGAAGTAGATTGCCCCATCTTCCTTCCCAGGAGTGGCTGGTGGGTTTGAACCGCCAGCCTTCTGGTTAGCAGTCAAGTGCCTTAGGCACTATGCTACCAGAACTCCCAGGCTTAATTCCAGGCCAATGCCTCTCACATTCAGCCACAACCTGTCTGTCTTGGAGAGCTTTTGTGTTGCTATGATATTGAACAGGTGTCAGTAGTTTTCAGACTAAGACACAATAGGAAGATTTGGTGATTTACTTCTGAAAGCCAGCCAAGGAAAACCCTATAGGTCACAGAAGTTATGCATGCAACTTTAGGATCATGCTCATAACAGGAACAGACATGCCCTCCATTAGTTCCTTTGCCACTTCCACTTGATGCTGGAAACTGGAGCAGCCATCTTGGTCTATGATGTAGAAAACACACGTTGAGAAGAGCAGAGCAACCTAAGAGATAAAGCCTGGGTCTCTAATGACATCAAGCTACGATGCTAGCCCTGGACGTAGTCTGGACCCAACTGATAGAAAGAAACAGGCACTTGACTGTTAACCAGAAGGCTGGCGGTTCAAACCCACCAGCCACTCCTCGGAAGGAAGATGGGGCAATCTACTTCCGTAGTGATACTGCCTTGGAAACCTAAGGAGGGGTTGCTATGAGTTGGGTCTGACTCGACGGCACATAACAACAACAACAACAATAGATGACTGTTACTGCAGCCTCACCTGCACTCTAACTAATGCCTCATCACTTAGCCTATTTTCTCTTAGACATAAATTAAGGCAGAACCTCAATTTCCTCATCTATAAATGGCAATAATTTACCATAAATAATTTACTGTAAAAGGCTGTTGGAGAGATGAGAAATAACACATATAAATTTCCTTGCATAATGCTATGGCCCAAACCAAAACCTGTTGCCATCGAGTTGGTTTCAACTCATAGCAACACATTAGGACAGAACAGAATTGCCCCATAAGATTTCCAAGGCTGTAAATCTTTATGGAGGCAGATAGCCATATCTTCTTTGCATGGAGTGGCTGGTGGGTTTGAACCACTGACTTTGTGGTTAGCAGCTGAGCTCTTTAACCACTATGCCACCAGGACTCCTCTGAAGCAGACAATAAATGAGATGGATTATGTCCAGTTTTAACTATTGAATATGAGATCCCGATCATAATCCAAAGTGAATCCATTAAGAATGAGAC
The DNA here is from genome assembly GCF_000298275.1 of Orycteropus afer afer. NCBI lineage: Eukaryota > Metazoa > Chordata > Mammalia > Tubulidentata > Orycteropodidae > Orycteropus > Orycteropus afer. Next base: position 8,551,910 of record NW_006921640.1, read on the forward strand.
ATTGATTTGAGTACCCAAGAGGGCAGGTGGGATGAAGAGTGTTTCTGACGGTTGTTTCTTTTTTTTCTGTTAAAGAACCACAGGCAGATTCCCAGGCCACAGAGACAATGTGACTTCCACAGCCTTGAGTATTCCAGTAGCTGTGCAAGGGGGCTGCAGAACTGTAGGGGGGCAGGCTGCTCCTGTAGAGAGTGAGTGGAGCCTGTCCTGAACTGCCCCTCAGCTCCATAACTTCTAGGACTTTGGCCTTTGTAGCTCCCTCACCAGTGAGTAAGTTCATCTGTTCCATCATACCCTGTAGGTAGGCTTGGAAGCAATGGAATGACTGCATGAATCTAGTTTTGCCATTGTAAAACCAAATCCATTGCCATTGAGTCAATTCCATCTCATAGTAACCTGTAGGACAGAGCAGAACTGTCCACAGGGTTCTCAAGGCTGTAAAACTTTACTCCTGTGGAGCGGCTATTAGTTTTGAATGGCCAACCTTTTAGTTAGCAGGTGAATGCTTTAACCACTATGCCACCAGAGCTCCTCTTGCCCCTGTAGACATACAAAATTCGAACAAACTTGGAGATCTGGTCCCAGTCCACAGTAGGCTGGAAACATCAACTAGGAAGTGAAAGCAGGTTGCTAACAGGCAGATTCCTTATTAGTAACAAGTACATGCTCTAGAAAGGAAACAAAAAATGCAAACACAAAAATCAAATCTGTTGCTGTTGAATCAATTCAGACTTCTGGTGACCCCACATCACCAAATGGAACTGCCACCTAGCGTTTTCTTGACTGTAATATTTACCAAAGTTGTAATCTTCCGTGGTCCTGCTGTGTGGATTCAAACTGCCAACTTTTAGAAACAAACCATTTTTGCCACCCAACAAACCCTCAAAACACAGGCTCTGTGGCCATTTACTGAAGGAACAGAAACCAACAGCCCTATACTTACTTCATTAACTCCTGAGGGCATCACTTTTTTACTTAGCACAGCACAGTCATTATTGACTATTTTGATAAATCATGAAGGAAAGTTTAAATTATGTTTTATATCCTTTATTTTAGAGAAAAAAAGCACATATATTTCAGGATTTCTTTTCAAAATGTTTGAAATAAAATTACTGGATGCTTAAAGATAAATTGCAGTAACACGGAAAATTAGCTTAGTTGAGGGTCTGACCAAGATACTTTCACTACCCAGACAGAGGTTTTCAGTGTCAGCCTTTAATGTAATACCAAAAAAAAAAAAAAAAAAAAACCCAAACTCACTGCCTTCGAGTCGGATCCAACTCATAGTGACCCCTTCTTGGGTTTCTGAGGCAGTAGCACTACGGAAGTAGATTGCCCAATCTTCCTTCCGAGGAGTAGCTGGTGGGTTTGAACCACCAGCCTTCTGGTTAGCACCAGGAAAAAAAGTCTACTTACTTGTTTATTTCAAATACAAAATGAAAAATGAAAAAAAATGCAATAAAAAATATACTTGGTAACTGCTATTATTGAATTGTGTCCCCCAAATATGTGTTGTAAATCTGTATCTGGGGTTATAACCCCATTTGGGAATGGGCTTTCTTTGTTATATTAATGAGGCCATCTAGGGTGTATCTTAAAGCAACTGTCTTTAAAAATATAAAAGCATATTAAGCAAGCAGCAAAAAAGCAATGATGGGGAAGGATAGATGCCAAGACACACGGAGATCACCTGGGAATAGAAAGAAATTCAAAAAACAAGGAACTTCCCCAAGAGCCCACAGAGAGAAAGCCTTCCCCTAGGGCCAGCACCCTCAATTCAGACTTCTAGCTTCCAAATTGGGAGAAAACATATTTCGGTTTTTTAAAGCCACTCACTTATAATTTTATTATAGCAGCACTAGATAACTAAGTTAGTAATTAAGTAAGAATTAAACATTGCCCACAGACTACATCAAATATAAAAATCATATTTTCTTTAGTGATCACATTATTATTATTATTATTATTATTACAACTATTATGGAATGAAAATAATCATTGTCAGTCCCTGATTATAACTGGTATATACAAAAGGAGAAAGAGTATTATTGCTAAAAACATAATAATCAGAACAATAAAATACAAAAATGTTCCTCCATTCCTTGGAGAAAGATGTCATGCTTGGTAAGGTGGAAGGTCGATGAAAGAGGGGAAGGCCCTCAACGAGATGGACTGACACGGTGGCTGCAATGATGGGCTTAAGTATATCAAGGATCGTGGAGCTGACCCGGACAAGGTGGTGTTTCATTCTGCTGTGCACAGGGTTGCTATGAGTCAGACATGACTCAACAGCACCTAACAACAACACAACAACGTTTTCAAGCTCTGTCCATACCGTAGCATGTATCATGACTTTGTTTCTCCTACTGTATGTATGTACCACATTTTGTTTGTCCATTAATCTTATTTAGGTTGTTTCCACTATTACACTATTGTGAATAGTGCTGCAGTAAACATTGGTGTATATATCTCTTTTTGAGTGTCTGCTTTCAAGTCTTTTCAGTATATACCTAGGAGTGAAATTGCTGGGTCAAAGGTAACTCTATTTTTGTTTTTTTGAGGAACCGCCACACTGTTTTCCACAATAGCTGTACCATTTTGCACTCCCAGCAGCAATGGATAAGGGTTAGTCAAATTAATTTTTGGCACAATCAAATTTGATGGCCCATGTCTTCAGCTGGGTTCTCTAGAGAAGCAAAACCAGTAAAGCTTATATATACATATAGAGAAAGAGGAATTTATCTTAGGAAAATGGCTCACACACTTATAGAAGTGGGCAAGTCCCAAGTTCTTGGATCAAACGTCAAGCTGGAGGCTTTTCCCAACTCACGCAGCTGTAGGGGCTGAGGAGCTCAAGGTTGGCAGGCAGTACACCGGCTGTTGACTCCAGCGTATGACGAATCCAAATCTCCAGGCCAAATGGTGGATTGTTCACTTATGGACAGTTCTAGGCAGCACAACAGGATCCTGATCCACAGAAGAGTGTCTCTTTTCCCAAGATGTCCATAAACATTTTGGAAGCAGACCATACACCTAGGCAAACTCCCTTTCAATGGATTGGCTGCTCAAAACGTATACATCCGATCCCATCATGGGAATAACCCACATCACAACTGCTTAAACCACACAGAATTGTGGTCCAGCCAAGCTGACACACAGCCCCACAGCTATATATATATAGAGAGAGAGAGAGAGAAAGAGCGAGAGAGAGAGATTTATCTCAAGAAAATGGCTCACACAGTTATAGAGGCTGGCAAGTTCCAAGTCCATGGGTCAGATGTCAAGGTAGATGCTTCTCTTGACTCACCTAGCTGTAGGCGCAGACAAACCCCAGATCAGTAGGCAATAAAGCAGTTTGCTGGCTTTGGAGGCTTAGGAATCCAAGATTGGCAAGCTATACACAAGGATCAAAGACTACAGTCTTCAGTAGGGATTACACTTTAACATAAAGAAAACAAAAGTCCTTACAACTGGACCAATAAGCAACATCATGATAAATGAAGAAATGTTTTAAGTTGTCAGAGATTTCATTTTACTTTGGATCCACAATTGACAATCATGGAAGGAACAATCAAGAAATCAGACATCGTTTTGCACCAGTCACATTTGCTGCAAAAGACTTCTTTAAAGTGTTAAGGAGCAAAGATGTCCCTTTGAAAACTAAGGTGTGCCATGGTATTAATCCAAGCCATGGTATTTTCAATTGCCTCATATGCATGTGAAAGCTGGACAATAAATAAGGAAGACCAAAGAAAAGTTGATGCATTTGAATTGTGGGGTTGGTGAAGAATACTCAAAATACCATGGACTGCCAGAAGAACAGACAAATCTGTCCTGGAGTAAGGGCAGTGGGAACACTCCTTGAAAGCGAGAATGGCCAGACTTCATCTCAACTACTTTGGTCATGTTGTCCAAAGGGGCCACTCCCTAGAGAAGGATATTATGTTTGGGAAAGTAGAGGGTCAGCGAAAAAGGGAAAGACTCTCAACAAGATGAATTGACAGAGTCAATCGTAGAAAAGATTGTGAGGATGGTGCATAGGGTCGCTATGAGTCAGAGCTGATTCAATTGCACCTAACAACAACAAATGGCTGATTGCAAGCAATTCTTCATGGTTTTTTTTTTTGGGGGGGGGGTGCCTGAATATTTTGGTGAAGTGTCCATTCATGTTCTCTGCCCATTTTCAAATTAAATTGTCTTTTTGATGTTAAGGTGTTGAAGTTTTCTGTAAATTTTAGAGATAAGTCCTTTGTTGGATATACCATTGCCAAATATTTTTTTCCCAATCTGTAGGTTCTCTTTTCACTCTTTTGGTTAAGTCTTTTGATGCACATAAGAATTTAATTTTTAGAAGGTACCAGTCATCTAGTTTATCTTCCACTGCTTATGCATTTTGGGTTATGCTTGATAGTCTATTTTTGCCATAACTTGTTGTCGTTATGTGCCATCGAGTAAGACCCGACTCATAGCGATCCCTCCTTGGGTTTCTGAGGCGCTATCACTACAGAAGTAGATTGCCCAACTTTCCTTCCGAGGAATGGATGGTGGGTTTGAACTGCTAGCCTTCTGGTTAGCAGTCAAATACCTTAGGCACTACACCACCAGAGCTCCTCACCCACTATAGGCACCACACTCAACTACAGGGAGCAGCTGCTAATGAACCTAAGTTCTTTGCCATGTAGGAGAGTAGGTTTTTTGTTGCCAGATAATTCATTTTTTAAAAGTAAACACAGAAGTCTGAATATTTATATGAAATCTCTGAATATGTAAATATTGGCAACTGTATTGGACCTATAGTTGGCTACCCAATGGCAATTTCTTCCTGTACCATAATAAATAGCAAAGTCTGAAATTTATCACAGTGACCATCCCTCCACCATTGGACTCAGGTAAATACTAATAGGTGCAAGTCAATCATGGTAGTCTCATTCCCCTTGGCAGCCATCAATTTAGATGTGAGCAGGTGACCTAGTTCTGGCCAATAAGGTGTGAAGGGAAGTCTACTAGAGGGTTTTAGGAAGTTTCTTAACTCTGAAAATAAGTCATACAAGGGAAAAATGGCCCTAGTCTATTTCTGGATATTGGTTCCCATCAGGATATGATGCTTGGAGCTTCTGTAGTCATTTCTAACCAAAAGGAAGCTATAAGCAGAGCAGAAAGATGGAGATAAAGTGAGATCTTGATATTGTTGAGCCATGGACATAACCAATCCTGGAGCCACCTTGTTTCCAGATCTCCTGTTATGTCGGGTAATTCACCCACTTATTTAAGTAATTTTGAATTACATTTTCTGTATTTTCAGTTTAAAAGATCATAAATGATACAGGGGGTTGAAGAGTGGATTAAATAAAAGATTGTTGTTGTTGTTGTTGTTGTTAGGTGCCGTCAAGTCATATCTGACTCATAGTGACCTTATGTACAGCAGAATGAAACACTGCCCAGTCCTGTGCCCATTCCACAATCCCGGCTATACCTGAGCCCATAGTTGTAGCCACCGTGTCAATCCATCTTGTTGAGGGCCTTGTCTTCTTTCGTTGACCTTCCACTTGACCAAGCATGATATCTTTTTCCAGGGAATGGTTTCTTCTTACAACATGACCAAAATAGGTGAGATGAAGTCTGGCCATTCTCGCTTCCGAGAAGCATGCTGGCTGTGCTTCTTCCAGGACAGATTTGTTCGTTCTTTTAGCAGTCCATGGTACTTTCAGCATTCTTCGCTTCCATTTTTGCAGAACATCAATTTTTTCATTAATGACCTGGTCTTTGGAACATAAACATATCAGTAAGTGAGGACTAGGTATATATTTTTTAATGAATGTTTCTCCTGCATTTTTCAAGCTAGCTAAGAGCTCCTACCTGCCTTCTTGTTTGCATGGGTTAGGCTTCAGATAAGATGCAAGCCACTACTGTGTCCTACACCAAGCATCAAACTACAGTGATCTTCTCAAAGACTTCTTGGTAATGGTAATAAATGAGCTCAATCATGTCTGCAGCTCTGGTAACTTATTTCTGAAGATGCTTCTTACTACTACCAGTTCTGTAACTGTAGTATTCAGCAACCATTTTCTTTACTCCTGATATTCTTTGATCAGAAATCTGCTTTGTTTGGTATGAATATAGCCAAACCAGCTTTCTTTTGATTAGTGTTAGCATGGTGTATATTTTCCCATCTATTAACTTTTAAGTTATTTGTGTCTTTATATTTGAAAAATCAAACACCCAAACTAGTTTGAGTCAGTTCCTACTCATGGTGACCCCCTGTGTCAGAGTAGAACTATTTCTACAGGATTTTCAGTGGCTGACTTTTCAGAAGTAGATCACCAGGCCTTTCTTCTTAGGTGTCTCCTATAGACTTGAACCACTAACTTTTTGGTTAGCAGTTGAGCACATTAACTGTTTGCACCACCCAGGGACTTCTTATACTCAAAGTGGGTTACTTTTAGGCAGCATATAGTTGCTTTTTTTTCTTTTCTTCTGTTTTTTTACTCTTTAAAATTTGTCTAATGTCTCTCCCTTTTATTTGCAGCAGGCTCTTTCTAATTCACTGCTTTTAAAAAGAAAAGAAAGAAAGAAAGGCCATTTCCTCCTTTTCTCTCTGCACCTAGGAATCATTATTCCTAACACGTTTGAAAAGTTATTGTACCTTACATAAATTTACATGGTGATGGCAGGTGGTTTAGAAATCTAGCAGTAGCTGATAGGAATGTGTGAGGGAAGTTAGAGGCAGCAAGAACCATTAGTGGGCTTTTTCAGTAGTTTAACTAGTATACAGAGGCTCTGATCTTGTCAGAGTCCTCTGGAGAAAATCATTCTCACTGAAGGAAGAAACAGAAGTTGGTAACAGGTTGTTTATAGTCGCCAAATCTCTCTCTCTCTGGGTCTCTGGCTAAGTCTTAGTCTCCCTCTTTACTGAAATAATGCAAAACAATTTCAGAGTGTCTGAACTGGAAAGGACTTTGAGCAATTAGTTCCATCTCTCTTTTATAGTGGAGGAAATGAAGTCAGCAAAGTGAAATAATATGCCTCAGGTCAGGCCCTGGGTTAGTGGTGGAGCTTGGAATACAGTGAAGCCCTTTTCTGATTTTCAGAAAGACCCAAGAACCTTACTGATTTAATGTTAACTTTTGTGTTCTACTCAAAACAAAACAAACAAACAAGTTAATTTCTACTCTTCACCCTTGTTTTGGTTTCTGGTCCTACTTAGAAAGAGTCTAACAGAAGTAACAAATAAGGAAAGACAACAATTAAATGAAACACAAAGACTGCTAACACAGATCGATTCAGAGAACAACTGGGACACACAGATAAGTGAACCCAGTGAAAGAAAATGAGACTAGAAGAGTCTAGAAGACTAGAAGACAGGGAGAAACCTGTCATGTAAGATTATTAGCCTCATGTCGTACGGGTAAGGCATTTGGTTACTAACCACAAGGTTGGCGGTTCAGACTCACCAGCTGCTCCATGGGAGGAAGATGAGGCAATCTACTTCTGTGAAGATTTACTGCCTTGGAAGCCCAATGGGGGTTGCTGTAAGTCAGAATCAACTAGATGGAAGTGGGTTAGGTTGTTTTTTGGTTTTTTTTTTTTGTTTGTGGACTTTTCTGGATAATGCTTCTAGAGTCGATTTTTGAACTAAATAATAGTCATAACTGGAGACCTGGATTAGATTTGGAATAAAGGTACTCAAACATTAATGTGCCTGAGAATCACCTGGAGAGTGAGTACAAATGCAGATTCCTGGGCTTCTCCCATCATGTTGTTGTTGTTATGTGCCGTCGAGTCGACCCCGACTCATAGCGACCCCTCATTGGGTTTCCGAGGCAGTATCACTACGGAAGTAGGATTGCTCTCCCATCATAGATGTGAGTTAATCTGAAATGAGCTCAGGAATGTAAACATTTAGCAAACTTCCCAGGAGGGACATTGGCCACATATAAGAAACACTGCAGAAGGCAGTAAGATTTGGGGATAGTCATCTCCTTGACACTGTAGGGAAAGGACTATTTTGAGGAAAAGTTTGGAAGGAAATTCTTAAGAACTCTAAAGTTCTTTACTTGCAAGCTAACAAGTTAGCCTGCCACATTTTCATGGATGCTGGTACAAGACATGACACTTCCAGGTCATTGACAAAAGTCTGTTTATTATTCACAGCAGTAGTAGTTGTCAAAGTATTATCATCCAGGTCAGTTTCTAGAGCCCCAATTTCTAAGCTAATGAGATTAGAGCCAGGTGAATGTAACACATTCTGGGAGGAACCCTGAGATTAAAGAACCAGAAACCTTTATAATGGAGGGTAAACCTGCCTGAAACCAGAAAACCAAACCCTTTGCCATGGAGTAGATTACAATTTATAGTGACCCTTTAGGACATAGTAGAATTGCCCTTTGCCTGAAGGGAGACACCACTCCTGCCTTCTAAGGTTGTTCACCTTGGAAAAGACAATCAGTTCTTCTCACAACACATAGGAGAGATCTGTCTCCTGTGGAGAACACTCTCCTGTGGAGAACAGACAGCAGGAATGGAAGTGTGTTAGGTAAAAAGGAGTCCTCCACCTAGAGGCTGTAAAGTGAAAAAACTGAGGTAGGAATTCAGCCCCACAATGTTGTTGTTGTTATGTGCCGTCGAGTCAAACCCGACTCACTGCGACCCCTCCTTGGGTTTCCGAGGCAGTATCACTACGGAAGTAGGATTGCCCAACCTTCCTTCCCCACAATATCAGGCAAAAATTCAGTCGAGATTCTGGTTCCCACAGCTATCTTTGTATAAGTAAGTCCTTATTTCTTTGTTTTAATGGGAGCCTTGCCTGAAGTTATGAAGACTTTCTAAATTCACTTCACTTTAATCCTCGTATTTCTTGTAGTTATTAGGGTCATTTTACCAATGAGAAACATATTTTGAAAGGTTATGGCGTGTACACTTATCAACCATAGACAAGAGTCCGAGGTCTTCTGAGTACCTCCTTCTTCATTTGTCTTCTCTTTGCCTCAGTGCGCCAGGATAAGACTGGCCAATACTAATAAACAATGGAAGCGCTCTAAGACCACGCCTCTATTTCTGAAACAGGAAGTTGGACATTCTGGCTTCGGTCATCAAGCCGGCCAGAAATTTCTGAGGTTCAGTTACGCAAAGGATTCTTGGACTCATTCCCATGTCAAATCGGAAATAGGTGTCCCAAAACACGGAAGTACCTACCAGCACAGTACTGGCCTGGCCTGCCCCGCCCGCCAAGATTGGCGGGAATCAGATAGAGCAAGGACTACCCGGCACAAAGGTCCCGCCCCGCTCTTCCGGGATTTCCTGGGCCGACCGGAACTGGGGCGGAGCAGTCCGGCTGCGCCTGCGCGGTGTCCGACTGCGCCTGCGCGGTTGGCCAGCGCCGTTACCATTCACTTTTCAAGTGACTCCGTACCGCCCATTTTAGGGCTAGCTAGTTGGTGGGAGTGGCGGGAGCGGAAGTTGTGGGAACTTCAGTCCGAGCTTCAGCGATGCAACCAAGCCCCGTCGCGTCCCCCGGGCCTTCCCGCTCTTTCAAGGAGGAGCTGCTCTGCGCAGTTTGTTACGACCCCTTCCGCGACGCCGTCACTCTGCGTTGCGGCCACAACTTCTGCCGCGTGTGCGTGACCCGCAGCTGGGAGGTGCAGGTGGCGGCCACCTGCCCGGTATGCAAGGATCGCGCCTCCCTAGCTGACCTCCGCACCAACCACACCCTCAACAATCTGGTGGAGAAGCTACTGCGCGAGGAGGCAGAGGGTGCACGCTGGACTGGGCACCGATCCCCGCGACTCTGTCGCCGGCACCGCGCCCATTTCAACCTCTTCTGCGTCGAGGACAAGGAACTGCTGTGCTGCTCTTGTCAGGCTGACCCCCGGCATCAGGGACACCGCGTGCAGCCAGTGAAGGGCACTGCCCACGACTTTCGGGTACGAACGGCAGTAGGCGGGAGGTAGGCAGGACGGTAGATCATGGATCGGTGCTTAGCCGAGGTCTGGCCGCCCGGGCAGTGAGAGCATGTGAATGCCCAGAGTCTGGCCAGACTGATGGTCTCTCGCCCGAGCGCACACGTGGTGAGTAATCCGCGACTGGAATTCAACATCCTGATTCCACACCCGCCACTCCAACCTACCAGAACTGAGTAAACGTAGTCCCATTCTTTCTTCCGCTTCCAGCTTATTGGTTCCTCCTCTAAATATCCCCTTCCTGACTCCGGTTACCTGCAGAGGCCTCTGTCTTGTCAGGGCTGGTCCAAGGGGCCAAGATGAGAGAAAAACAATGTAAACAGGAAGTGAGAGCTGGGCTTATGTGTTATTTCAGTACAGCTCAACTTCTGAAAAGCTTAGGCCTCACACCTCTGTGCCGGTGGGGAGTGACCCTTACCTACCTGTGTGAGAAGCACAGTCCTATGAGTAAAGCCCCGGAAGCCTTGAGCTTGGCATACTCAGTTTAGATGTGGAGGAGGAGCCCAGGACCTGGCCAGGGATATTGAGCTCTAAGATCTCCTGAAATTGATCACCTCTTTCCTATAGGAGGCTTCTGGCTCCAGCCAGCTCATTTATTCCATCACTCAGCATCCCAATGCCTAGAGTTCCAGTGGCTATAAATAAACCAAGGGACAATTTACAATCAAAACTAACCTGGAGAATTTTTTGGTAGAGGATAGAAGAATGGTCAAAAAATAAGATTTTGCCTAGCTGAGGATTTTTCAAAACTTCTGACCTTAGCCCATAGGAAAAAATATATTTTACATTGTGACCCAAAACACCCATAAATATATAATGTTCAAAACAAAAGTTTTGTGACAATGTCCATTGTACTCTGACTTTTTCTATTCTTATTGTAGTATTTTTTTTAAATCTGCAGGTTGTGAAGCATTACATTTATTTAATCACTTGCTAATAATTGGGTCATACCCACAGCTTGGAAAACACTGGTTACTAAACAGGAGGTATTTCAAGAACCCCAGTGCCTGGTCTCCAGACACTGAAGGCTTGGGATGAGGCAGAGTACCAGGTCCTGATCTGAGAGAGCTGAAGTAAACGTATGAAGGGGACCATGGGTCAAGCCATGACTAATCACAGTAGGGCTGGGGAGGTGCAGATCAGGACATGGGCAGGAGTCAAAGGCTAAAAGCACTAGGCAAAGGCGCCAGGTTGAGGTCAAGTCAGGATGCAAGAGCAGTGAAACCAGACACTGGAATGGTGCATTATGATCTAAAGACAGCTTTCTATTTATTCAACAGGTGCCTTGTACTGCTAGGTCTCAGAGATAAGATAGAGAATAATTCCTACCTTCAAGGAGCTTTAAAGCAGAGACCTGAGGGATGAGGAGGTGTCAGCTAGGTGAAGAAGTTGAAGGAGGGTATTTGAGGTGGAGGCAGGGAAGCCTGAGTTTCTAAGCACCAAGAGAATTTCAGAATACAGTACTTAGAATGGGGAGATTAGAGGTTTGAGTCTGCTCAGAAGTACCTCTGAAAAAAGATGTGGAGATCTGAAAAATCAGCCATTGAAAACCCTATGGAGCACAATTTTGTTTTAACACATGTGAGGTCACCATGTATTTGAATCAACTGGATGGCAACTGGTTTGTTAGTGTAGGGATGGTGAGGGAGGAGAGACAGGCTGCCTAGAGGCTCAGCCTTTACCATTCATAAAAACTGTAGGGAGCAGTTGAAGGTTGCTATCTGAGGGGGTAGGGAGTAGTGTAGGCCCAAAAGATCCAAGGAGAATACAAGCTGAGTGGGGTCAGGTTGATGCAGGGTGGAATTCATTCATTTATTAAGACACATATGTACTGGGTGCCCATCATGTCCTGCGACCTCTTCTGGATGCTGAGCCTACAGAGGTCAACTGATAGGCCCCTAGCTTCACTGAGCTCATATATATGCTTTTTTTTTTTTTTTTTTTTTGAGAAGTCAGACAGTAAATAGACAAGATAAAGTCAGGTAGTAAAACTTGCCATGAAGGAAATACAGAAGGGTGATGAGTGAGGAATGGAAGGCAAGTGCATTCTTTACAACCCACTGCTGTTGAGTCAGATCTGACTCACAGCGACCCCTCCTTGGGTTTCTGAGGTGGTAGATTGCCCAACCTTCCTTCCGAGGAGTAGCTGGTGGGTTTGAACCGCCAGCCTCTGGTTAGCAGTCACATGCCTTAGGCACTATGCTGCCAGAGCTCTCGCATTCTTTACAAAGCCCCAGAAATAAGAATGTGTGGCAGAGTCTGTGACTTCCAGGTTGTAGTCTGTATGAGTGGACAGTAGGTGGTGGAGGGGGAGAGCGAGTGTTATGGGAAGAGTCAAGAAGTGAAAAGGGTAAGCTCAGAAAGCTGTATGCCATATGGAGGAGATTTTAAGTAGGTGATTTGGTGATGAGATGTGTGCTTTAGGAAGATCATTTGGGCAGTCATATGAGGAACTCAAGAAAAATAATCATACCAGCTAAGGCTTTTTGAACACTTAATAAGTGCTAGGCACTTGTAAGTGTTTGCATGTGTCAACAAATTTAAATCCTCATAAAATCATTTCTTATTGCTGCTGTAACAAATTACCATAAATGCCACTCCTCGGAAGCAACATTGGGCAATCTACTTTCGTAGAGATACTGCCTTGGAAACCCAACAAGGGGTCGCTATGAGTCGAATAGACTGAAGGGCAGTGAGTGGTTTCAAAAAACACAAATTTAGTATCTTAGTTTTGGAGGTCAGACATTCTAATGTCAAGGTGTTGGAGGTTCCAGAGGAGAATCTATTTTCTTGTTCTAGCTTTTAGAGGCTGCGGTGTAGTAAATTACTTAGTGTGGCTTTTCTACCCATAAGTCTTTGTAAACTCCAAGGTGGGAATTGCTATTAGCAACTGAGGAGATCCTGATTTTAAAGTCGCCCACCTGGAGTATTTCTGTTGGGCGTGGCACAATACAATGTTCTGGGAGGTTCCCACTCTCTCTCACGTGCTTAGAGTTCTGATGCTGTGATTGGCTAGTTTGACCACCCTTCCGGGAGCAAAAGGAAGCCTCCTGGAGGCAGAACTCTCTCTGACTGCTGGTGGAGGAAGACATGCTGCTGAAAGAGACACGCACCCCTGAAAGAGACATGTGCTGCTGGGAAAGAGACGTGAGAGACACGCATTGCTGAGTGAGACACCGAGGGACCAGCACTGCTGGGAAAGAGACTGTGAGAGACTCTTGGCTGAGGGACGGTGGGCTGGGAGAGAGACTGAGCGTTCTTCCTGAACTTGAGTTGTAGCCTGGTGCTTCCCTAATAAACCCTGTAATCTGTGAGTTCTGTGTGGCCACTGCAGTGAATTATCGAACCCAGGAGAGAGGTGGTGGGTGCCTTGGGAGGAACGGTTGGTGAAAGGGCTGGAGGGAGGCAGCATGTCTGGCCTGGCAGTAATAGGCCTTGGGTTACTGCTGGTAATCCTGCCTTTCCCTTGTAGGGTTAGAGGAGGTCAGAACATGTGGCCTCCTTGCCGTTTTTGTAGAGGCCCTAAGGAACCCTGGGGGTGCAGTGGTTAAAGTGCTCAGCTGTGGACCAGATAGTTGGTGGTTTAAAGCCACCAGCCATACCTCAGGAGAAAGAGGAGAGAGTCTGCTTCTGTTAAGATTTACAGCCTTGGAAACCCTCTGGAGCAGCTCTACTCTGTCCTTTAGGGTCACTGTGAGTTTGGTTTCATTTTAAAAGCCCCTTCCTTTATCTTCAAAGTCCATCATTTTATTTCACCTTGCCTTTAATGACTCTAACTCTACTCCCTCCCTCTTATAAGGTCCCTTGCTTGTGTTTCCCTTGGGTCTGATAGGATAATCTCCCATCTCAAGATCCTTACTTTAATCACATCTGCAAAATCCCTTTTGTCATTGAAGGTAATATATTCACAGGTTCCAAAGATTAGGATGTAGATCTCTTTGACAGCCATTTTTCAGCCTGCTACAGTTAAGTACTGTTTCCTGATTTTACACACAATGAAGTTAAGTCTCAGAGAGGTTAAATTACTCATCTAAACTCACAGGGAAGAAGCTCTAGAGTTCACCTGGGATGTTCAGCTCATGGACTCTAAGAGAACCTTCTCTTATCCCAGGGTAAAACTTTCCTTACTGGTCCTGTGTTCTAGGAGCTGTGTGGACAGCTGTTGGGAGAGGGGGAATAATGGCAACAGGTATTTATTGAGTACCTGCTATGTGCTGGGCCTGGTGTGAGGTGCTGGGGATGCAGTGGAGAACAGAACAGTCCTACATCCTGCCTTCTTGAGAGTCAGGCATGGATGCAATAATCACACTAAAAATTATGTAGTTTCGGACTGTAACACTGTGGAGGACAATATGGGATGTGACAGGTGATTGTAGCAGGGAGGCCTGATTTGATCTAGTGCGGTACAGGAAAGAGTCTCTGAGGAACTGATTTCACAGAGACCTTAGTCTACGGAGAAGTTAGTGAAGGAAAGGAGCAGCTGCCACAGTGATGGTGGTGCAGGTGACACGCAGCATGGGCATGCAGCACCACTGGGGCAGATTATTATAGCCTAGAGAACTGAGGGTCAGTTGAAATAACTGGGAGGAGTTCTGGGTGAGGAATGAAGATGCTGCAGGGCTCTGAAGGGCATGTTCAGGATCTCTAATCTTTTGCTAAGTGCCATGGAGCCCCATGGGAAGGACTGAAGAGATTTCAGAACGTGACTTAAATGTCTAAGTAAGAGCTCCAGAATGAACTTGGAATTTGAAGGGACTTTAGGAAGTCCTCTGCAGTATTTCTCAAACATGAACAATGGACGCACTCTTCTTAAAAAAAAATATTCCAACACGGTAACTTCAGTTGTTACATGATTTATATATGTACAAACACAACACTAGTATAACTTCCTCTTGTGTCAGAGTTAGAGGCTGCTCCATAGCATTTTCAAGGTTGTAACCTTTCAAAAACAGGTCACCAGGCCTGTCTTCTGAGGTACCTCTGGGTGGGTTTGAACTGCCAACCTTTTGGCTAGTAGTTGAGTACTTAACCGTTTGTACCACCATTAATGGTATTAGAATTATTTTTACTATTGCTCTAACAGAAACCTTGAAATATTTTCTTTCTCAGAGAAAGGGATCAAGATGGAGGGAAAATGATAAGTCTTAGATACAAAAAGTAGGAATCCAGCCTAAAGTGTGTAGTGCTTTTTTAAGTAAACCAAGGAGATCAGAATCAATAATTAAAATTAAAAAGGAAACTAACTTTACTAAAAAAATACGTGAATTTGCTTGTTAAGGTTTTGGCATGATTCAAGCAATATTAGAATATTGGAATAAAGGCAGAGGTAAGGGTGGACATGTACTTTAGGTCATGGGAAATAACTGTTGTTAGTTGCCATCATGTTGGCTCTGTATCGTGGCAACCTTGTGTATAACAGAATGAAATGTCCAGTCCTGTGCCATCTTCACAATCGTAGGTTTGTCTGAGTTTGTTGCTATGGCTATTGTGTCAACCCACTTATTAAGGAATTGACTCATTTTTGTTGGCTCTCTTCCAAACGTAATGTCCTTTCCTAGTGATTGGTCTTTCCTGATGATCTGTCTAAAGCAAACTAGTCGAAGTCTTACTGTCCTTGTTTCTAAGGAGCATTCTGGTTGTTTTTTTTTTTTTTTGGTGCTTTTGCATGTATATGAGATGATTGAAAAGACCATGGCTTAGGTCAGACATGCCATGGTTTTTGCTTTTTAATTCTTTAAAGAGGTCTTTTGCAGAAGGTTTGCCCAGTGCAATATGTCATTTGATTTCTTGGCTGCTGCTTTCATGGAAATACTGTACACTATAGGAAGTAAATGAATCACTTTGTAATCAGACTTGGTCGTTAATGACTGCAGACCAGTTTATTTAGAAAGTAAAGCAAGGAGCCTGTGTATGCAAAAAGGGCAAGGAGGCCACATGTTCTGACCTCCTCTAATCCCACAAGAGGAAGACAGGATTACCAGCCTTAACCCAAGGCCTATTACTGCAAGGCCAGACATGCTGCCTCCCTCCAGCCCTTTCTCCAGCCGTTCCTCCCAAAGCACCCACCACCTCTCTCCTGGGTTTGCTAATTCGCTGCAGTGGCCACACAGAGCTCACAGATTATGGGGTTTATTAGGGAAGGACCACAGGCTACAATTCGAGTTCAGGAAAAATGCTCAGCCTCTTTCCCAGCCCACCATCCCTCAGCCAACAGTTTCTCACAGTCTCTTTCCCAGCAGTGCTGGTACCTCGGTGTCTCACTCAGCAACACGTGTCTTTTGCGTCTCTTTCCCAGCAGCATGTGTCTCTTTCGGCAGCCCGTCTTCCTCAACCAGCAGTCAGAGAGATTCTGCCTCTAGGAGGCCTCCTTTGGAGCTTGGCAGAGTGGCCAAACTAGCCAATCATAGCATCAGAACTCTAAGCACCTGAGAGTGAGCCTCCCATAACATTGTGTTGTGCCACACCCAACAGAAATAACCCAGGTGGATAACATTTACAATCAGGAGCTCCTCAGTTGCTCATTCCACCACTGAGTTTACAATGACTTATGGGTAAAAAAGCCATACTAAGTAATTTACTACACTGCACCATACCAACTTTGTAGTCTTGCTCACAGCTTAGGGATTCACAGTCCAGCCCAGACCAGCCTTAGGCCCAAGCGGGATGTTCTTCTGTGCTGTAATGTGACCAACTTGAGAGAGGACAGATCCATTTACCTCAGAGGTACTGTCTCTCCATCAGTACCAGGTATAAAACAAAGGGGCTGAGCTAAAGGATAGGGCCCTTGATGTTGTAAGCTTTGGATCCAAGGTCATAAATTAAACTTATTATTCAGTTGTGCCCTATAGTGCGTGACATGTTCCAGGCTCAGTAAATGTTGTTGAGTTATTTTGATGTTAAGATGGAATTCCAGTGTTATGTGGCTGCCATCCCTGACCCGGTCTCCAGCCCTAATTTGCCTTTTTGTTTCCCTCTGGTTCCTTCCCATTAGGCCAAGTGTAAGAACATGGAGCATGCACTGCGGGAGAAAGCCAAGGCCTTCTGGGCCATGCGGCGCTCATATGAGGCCATTGCCAAGCACAACCAGGTAAGTGAAGGCTCAGGCCAAATGGGGAGGCTTGGGAAGCTGGGGAGAGGGAAGATGTGGCTGAGTCACCCTCCAGTGACCATTGATGCAGAGTCTGCCCTCCTCGGCACTGAGGGCCTTGTACAGCTGGGCCCTCTGCAGTCTGTGTCTCCTCTGCCTTGGCCCCTTTAAAGACCTGGGCATACCCATGGGAGCAGCTTAAAAAGCCACCAAGGTTTTCTGTACTGTGGCTGAAGAATAACTTTCAGCACCTGCTATATTTCACCATCTACCCATTTGTTCAAGCAAATGATGACCTGGGAGTCATTAGTGAGTCCTCTTTCCCCTCCTTCTCCACTGCTCACGCCAGCTGGATTACTGTCTGTCTTAAAATATATATCATGTCTGTCAAGTACTCTCCATCTCCACAGCTACCATCCCTGTCCAGGTCACCATAGTCTCTCACCTGGAGTACTTCAGAGCTTCCTAACTAGACTCCATGTGTCCCTCATGTTCTGCAATCCACTCTCCATGGACTGAGGGGTCTTATAGAAAAATGCATTGATTATGTCACTCCTCTGCTTAAAACTGCCCTGTGACTTCCTGTCACACTCAGAATAATGTCCAGACTCTTTACCGTGGCCTCCAAAGCCATCATCTGACCCCTGCCTGCCTTTTCATCTTTCTCTGCTGGTACCCTACTTCTGCCGCACTGACCATCTTTCTTAAACAAGCTGAGTGCCTTGGAGGCTTCTTCTCAGATCCTACCACACTCAGCATCTCTGTCATTAAAATCTCAGCTCAGATGTACTTTCTGAGAAGCTTTCCTCAATCACCCCAGCCTAAGTAACTTTCCCCTTCACTCTCTATCATATCTCCCTGCTTCATTTTCTTCATAACACTTCATCACTTATCATCTTTTTTATTTTCTATTTATTTTGATATTAGAATATAGTGAAAACAGAGAACACTATTCCCAGTATCTAGAAGAGTTCTTGGCACATAATAGGTGTTCAATAAATGTGTGTTAATTGAATGGATGAATTGGTTCACCCCGTCTCCTGTCAAGTTGTTATACATTGGCACCCTCTCTTCATCTGAATCTTACTTGGATTGGCAACCTGCTTTCTGACTGTCTGAATCTGGCCTGTCACTTCCTGAGACTGTTGCTTCTTGTAATTACTGCTCAGTTAGCCATCACAGCCACAGATGAGACATACCTGGCTCAGGCTACTGGCTTCTGCTTGAAAGGGCCTGCAATGCCCAGCAGTGTTCATGTGTCCACAGAAGAGGATTAGGCTTAAGAAAAGATCCTCATTAACATCTGGCCAAGGAGTTTCCACCAGAGCCTAAGAGCTGGTGGTACAGAGCAACAGAAGAATTGCCAAATGTTAAGAAACTGGACAGAAACTTCAAAGCACACCTATTTTCAAACCCAAGCCTGGTTCTCCAGGCAAACCCTCAACCTCTCCAAATGAATCTCCTCATCTGGAAAATGAGTACAATTCCTTGTTACATGAGGGGTCAATATGAGTCAGAATCAATTCAACAGCACCCAATAACAACAAAAGGAAATGTCTATGAAGTGAGTAGCACAGAGAAGTCATTCCTCTAATGTCAGTCCTTATGTTTCTTATGCTTTACAGATGGCCTTCGTTATCTAGCACTGCTATAACAGAAATACCACAAGCGGGTGGCTTTGACAAACAAATTTATTTTCTCACAATTTTGGAGGCTAGAAGTCTGAATTCAGGGTGCTGGCTCTAGGGGAAGGCTTTCTCTGGCTGCCACCTCTGGAGGAAGGTCTTTGTCTCTTTGAGTTTTTGCTCCTAGATGATCTTTATGTGGATTGGCATTTTTCTTCCCCATCTCTGTCCTGCTAACTTGTTTACTCTCTTATATCTCAAAAGAGATAGACTCAAGATACTCACTACACTAAGCCTGCCTTAACATAACAAAGAAAACCCATTCCCAAATGGGATTATAACCACATGTATCACCCAGAACCCACTGCTGTTGAGTCTATTTCAACTCACAGCAACACTTTTAGACAGAGTAGAACTGCCCAGGAGGGTTTCCAAGGCTTTATGGAAGCTGACTGCCTCATCTTTCTCCCTTGGAATGGCTATAGGATGCGGTGTACTAAATTACATGGTATGGCTTTTCTAGCCATAAGTCTTAGTAAACTCTATGGTGGAATTTGCTATGAGCAACTGAGGAGCTCCTCATTGTTAAAGTTATCCACCTGGGGTATTTCTATTGAGAGTGGCACAAAGCAATGTTTTGGGAAGTTCGCTCTCGCTCTCAGGTGCTTAGAATTCTGTTGTTACGATTGGTTAGTTTGGCTACTCTGCCAGGCTCAAAAGGAGGCCTCCTAGAGGTAGAAGAAGTTTCTCTGACTGCTGGCTGAGACGGACGTGCTGCTGAAAGAGGCACACTCCTGAGAGACGTGGGCTGCTGAGAAAGAGATGTGAGAGACACATCTTGCTGAGAGACATGCACTGCTGGGAGAGACTGTTGGCTGAGAGACGGTGGGCTGAGAGAGACTGAGGGTTGTTCCTGAACTTGAATTGTAGCCTGGTGCTTCCCTAATAAACACGATAATCTGTGAGTTCTGTGTGGCCACTGCAGTGAATTATTGAACCCAGCAGTAGAGAGGCGGTAGGTGCTGCGGGAGGAATGGTTCGTGTCAGGGTTGGTAAAGGGGCTGGAGGGAGGCGGCATGTCTGGCCTCACAGGGATAGGCCTTGGGCTACTGATAGTGATTCTGTCTTCTTATTGTGGGGTTAGAGAAGGTCAGAAGATGCGGCCTACCTGCCCCCTTAGCATGGATTCAAACCACTCACCTTTTGGTTAGCAGCTGAATGCTTTAACCACTGAATCATCAGAGCTCCTAACCCCAGGCATAAGGCTGAGGATTTAAAACACATACTTTTAAAGGACACAAATCAACCCATAATGCAGACCAGAAAGCTGGTTTGAGAGATGATGTGTTTTCAGTGAGTCATTTTGCCATTCTGTTGTCAGAGCCATAAACATATATTGGAGTGTCAGTTGAAAGATGGGATTAATAACCCACCATTGCTAGAACACACATGCTGAGTTGTTTTTCTAATAGTGATCTGGATATTATAGAGCTTCACCTCTGGGCTTTCACTTAATTTCTTTTATGACCAAAGCTATGTGACTGGCTTGCCTTGTCAGGAGTCCATGTTCCATTGACCTGTCTGCCCAGTCTGCAGTCATGGTGGAACTCTAAGTTTTTTGCTGGGTAGCAGTGGTGGTTCAGTGATAGAATTGTTGCCTTCATGTGGGAGACCCAGGCTTGATTCCTGGCCAGAACACTTCATGTGCAACCACCACCCACCTGTCAGTGGAGACTTTTGTATGGTGGTATGAGGCCAAAGAGGTTTCAGTGGAGCTTATAGACTCAGCTGATTAGGAAGAAGGGCCTGGCAATCTACTGTCTAAAATCAGACAGTGAAAACCTTATGGGTCACAATGGTCCAATCCCATTGTACATGGGGTTGCTATGAGTTGGGGGCTGACATGACAGCAGCTAACAACAATAATAAGTAGCTTTTTGCTGAAGCAAAGGGTCACGTGGTTAGGTGTAATGCCTCTAAGGATTCCAATTTGATTAATATTATCCTTTTGATTCAGTTAACTCAGCTTGATGAGTAGAGAGAAGTTTTGATAATTACCGTGAGACTGTCATTTCCAGCAGTGCGATGGCTAGGGTTTACTTTGCCCTTGGTGGCTTTTCTTGCCTTGCTCTGTTCTTTACCTTCCAGTGTGATAAGAGTCTTCCCAGGTACTACTTTCTCCAGCACTATCCATTATCTGTCTTTTACTTAATATTTACCAGCCTGATATTTCAACAGTGCTAACTGTTCTTATTTGAGTTTATTTGATGATTAGCAAATTTTTACATCACTTCACAAATATAATAGCCATTTGCTTTTCTCTGTGATTGGCAATTCACATTCCTTTTTTCTTGAGATATTTGTTTTTTCTTCCAGTGGATTTGTCAGAGTGCTTTGTATATTCAAAATAATAATAATAGTCTGTAATAGGTACTGTAAACATTTTTCCTAGTTTGTCATTACTTTTTCATTGAATCGTTGTTACTTTTTTTTTCTTTCATTTGCACTTTTTCTGGGAATCATTTTGTCATCATATTGTCAGAGCTGTAAACATACATATTGGACTTTCTATCCAAAGATAGGGCTACTAACCTGCCATTGCTATAGCACATATTTTGAATTGTTCTCCCAGTTGTGGTCATGCATTTTATTTCATTTTTTTATTGTGTTTGGGTGAAAGTTTACAGAGCAAACTGGTTTTCCATTCAACAGTCCATACATGTTCTGTTTGTGATGCTTACTGCAATCCCCATACTGTAACAGTATTCTTCCCAATTCCTCTCTGTGCCCACCTGTTCCCTTCTTTCTTCCTTCTCATCTGCTCCCAGCTTCCTAGCTCTATCCTGTGGGCAACTGCTGCCCTCTTGATCATGTATTATTCTAATAAATG
Source organism: Orycteropus afer afer (assembly GCF_000298275.1). Lineage (NCBI taxonomy): Eukaryota > Metazoa > Chordata > Mammalia > Tubulidentata > Orycteropodidae > Orycteropus > Orycteropus afer. Next base: position 8,573,468 of record NW_006921640.1, read on the forward strand.
CATACTCTCCTGATATGACCGTTCATCTTGTAAGTCTGTCTGTTGTTTGGTTGCCAGTTGAGTTATGGGAGTTAAGTTCAATTCTTAACTTGAAGGGTGTCCAAGGGCTACAATTTCAAGGGTTCCACCAGTCTTCATAACATCAGCAAGCCTTGTCTTTTTTATGATTTTGAGTTTTGTTCCACATTTTCCCCACTCTGTCTGGGACCTCATATTGTGCAGAGTGCCCAGCAGTGGTAGCCAGGCACCATCTAGTTCTGGTCTCAGGTTCAAGGAGGCTGGAGTTCACTTGCTCCTTAAATCCGTTGGTCTAATTGTTTCCTGTATTTTTTTTTTCTTTTCTTCATTCTTCTTTTCATGCATTTTATTTATGTATTTATTTTGTTAATAGTCTCTTGTCATATAAAACTTATTTTTGTATGTATTTCATCTTGTCTGCGTTCAGTTATCTCATTCTTTCTTTGGGGCTCCTCAGCTTCGTATTATACTTAAGAGAGGGCTTTCCCATTCCAAGATGAGAAGACTGCTTTTTCTTCGAGTTCATTTATAACTTTGTCCCTTCCCACTCTGTTCTACAAAGACTCCCCTGTTACTTTTATTTGCTCTTTGAGTATGCTTATGACTTTGTTAAATTTGATCTAAGCTTTTCTTGTTATGATGAGGAAAATGCATGTGATTCATGATTTATTTTTAAAATAAATACTTACTACTACTGTTGTACCAAGCCTTTAAAGCATACAAGTTTGAAGTACGGGGATCGGAAGACAAATTTTAAAAGCTTTTTTAACAGTTTATTTCTTTCATGCAGTATTTTCCTTGCTTACGATACAGAACATTGTACTTTGAAGGGGTTTTAGGACTATAGTTGTCACCTATAGACAGTGATTTTATTTTATTTTTTAATTTATCAAAACAATCTCATTATGCTGTTTGAATTTTCCATTTTAAATTTGAACTTACAAATTTATGCGAATAAAAAACTACCCTAGATTTTATCTGTTTGGGTGCTATATATGGTTTCTTTTGAAATTAGAGTTCCTGTTCTAAAGATCTGCCTTAGGGGAGCAGTAACATTCCATGTCTGACCTTCTGTGACTTGAGGGCACTTAGCTGCCTCCCACTCTCTGCCATAGATGGAGACTGCCTGGCTGGAAGGTCGAATCCGACAGGAGTTTGATAAGCTTCGAGAGTTCTTGAGGGTGGAGGAGCAAGCCATCCTGGACTCCGTGACTGAGGAGGCCAGGCAGAAGCAAGTTCTGGCGGAGGAGAAGATGAAACAGCTTGCGGAAGAGACGGAGACACTGGCACATGAGATTGAGCGGCTACAGATGGAGATGAAGGAAGATGATATTTCTTTTCTCATGGTAAGGAGTTATCATCCTAGTTCTAGGGACTAGAGGCAGATGTTCAGGAACCAGCGGGAGCTGTAAACCTCCAGCTCAAGCTGATCTGGTCTTCTGGTAGCTTCCTGGACACTGGCCTGAAACAGCTTACAGATGGGGTACTCTACTTGCATAAAAGGGCTAAAAGATTTTCATTAGGTCTCTTCATATCTCTGTCCTTCCCTCTTCTTTTGCTCTGTCTTTTATCACTCTTTCTTAATAAAACTGAAGGAGCTCTAGTGTGGTTCAAGTATTGGGCTGCTAACCAAAAAGTCATTGGTTTGAACCCACCAGCCACTCTGCAGGAGAAAGATGAGGTAGTTTGCTTCCATAAAGATTTACAGCCTCGAAAACTCTCTGGGGCAGTTGTACTCTGCCCTGTAGGCTCTCTGTGAGTCCAAAAGGACCCCATGACAGTGAGATTTCTTGATACAATTTTTTAATTTAAATATAAAGATGATGCCACTCTTTTATTTTTTTTAAATTTTTTAATTTTATTGTGATTTGGGTGAAAGTTTACAGAGAAAATTCATCTTACATACAGCAGTTCACATACACTTTGTCTTATAGCATTGAGTGTAATCTCCCACAGTGCTACAGCTCTTCTCCCACTTCTTCCCCATAGCCACCTCTTCCTTGTGTCCTGCCATCCCCTGCACTCCTACCCCCCAAGCTGTCTCCCTGTACATATACAGCCCTTCTATTCTCCTATGATTGATTTCTCCAAGGAGTGTATCTGCCTAATGTAAATGTCTAGCTCACATGCCTGTCTTTTGTTTGACTGGAAGTCACAGGAGTGGGTTCAATTTCAGACCTGAATGGCAGCTAGGGGCCATAGTCCTAGGAGTTTCACCAGGCTCTATCAGACCAGCAAATCTGGTCCCTTTTTTTTTTTTTTTAAATGATTTTGACTTTTGTTCCATATTGTTCTCCCACTCTGTCCAGGCTCTCCTACATAGATTCCCCCTGCCTCTGACTGGTTGACAGTAGTAGCCAGGCACCATCTAGTTCTTCTGGTTTCATGGTCATGTAGGCTGAGGATCGCATGCATGGTGTAATAGTTGCTTGGACTAATTGTTTCCATGCATCTTTGGTTTTTTTCATTCTTCTTTGCTCTGGATGAGGAAAGGCCCATTGTTGTATCTAGATGGCTGCTTGTAAGCTTTTAAGATCCCAGTCGCTACTTGGCAAAGTAGGATGTGGAACAATATTCTTGTATAGTATATTATGCCAAATGAGCTGGATGTCCCCTGTGACCCTGGTTCCAAGCCTACAGGTCCAACTACTCGCTCCCTCTGGGTAGCTGGCTATGACCAAGAAGGTACTACAACATTGTCCCTTGTCAGCTCTACTATATACCTGGGAATTCTTACAGAATATGTAAATACACTTGTAGAAACATTGTCTGCCAACACTATACATGGTCATGGGCACACTACCCTCTGCATAGACATACCTAATTGTTCAGCCTGTGTACCCATCTATCTACCTGTAGATCAATGTTTGCCATCACTGACAGTGCAGTACTGCATGTGCAGAAGGGTTCATCTTTATTGTCTGTACCTCCCATGCACCTCTCTGTCTTCTTCTTCCTTAATGCCACCATGTTGATTGCTCACATTTGGTACATTGCCCTTCTCTTCACCCAAATCAATACTTGTCTCTACCTATCTAGCAGTGTTCCCTCCCCTCGCCCCCGGTAATCAACAAAGAAAATTTCCTTCCACATAAAAACCTTTCCTTGACTTTTTACAATAACAGACTAATATAATATTTGTCCTTCTGTGATTGACTTATTTCACTCAGCATAATATCTTCCAGGTTCATCCATGTTAGGTGGTGTTTTGCAGATTCTACGTTATTCTTTAGGGTTGCATAGTATTCCGTTGTGTGTATGTACCATAGTTTGGTTATTCATTCTCCTGTTGATAGACACCTACGTTGTTTCCATCTTTTGGGCTATTGTAAATAGTGCTTTGATGAACATGGGTGTGCATGTGTCTGTTCTTGGCCTGGCTCTCACTTCTTTAGGATGTATACCTAGTAATGGAATGGCTGGGTCAAATGATATTTCTAATTGCAACTTTTTAAGGAATTGCCATACTATTTTCCACAGTGGTTGTATCATTTTACAAAGGATGATTCTACTCTTTAAAAAAAAAAAAAATGGGTTTATTTTTCTCCCTTTCATTGAATTCATTTTACCCCTGTCAGTCATTGGATCTTTACGGAGAAGTTTGCCTAATTTGAAAGCTGGTTTAGAAACTTGTGGAGATAGAGAGGTGTATCTCCTCTACTTGGAGAATGGTTGGTTGCTCTGAAAAGGAGAGTCTTTATAGAACACAGTGGGAAGGGACAGGGACATCTCTGCACTCAGGCAGGATGTCACTTCCTGGGTGGGGCCTTCACATGTTCTTAGCATCATACAAAGCCTTGAATCGTGATGTCTCCTGTCTCCAAAATGTCCTGATTATAAAATTATTTGCTGGGCTTCTTATTGCTTCTGGTTAGGAAATTGGGAGTGTTATCTTGCTCAATACTGAAATGTGCTTAAAGGGATCATTTTATGATATCTTTTTATTTATTTTTTCAATTGTGATATATTCACATATCATACAATTCATCCATTTAAAGTGTGTAATTCAGTGGCTTTAGTATATTCATAGAGTTGTATAGCCATCACCACAATCAAGTTTAGGACATTTTCATCACCTGAAAGAGAAGCTGGCATCCTTTGGAAGTGCTCCCGTTTCCTCCTTCCCCTGGTGACCACTGATCTACTTTCTATCTCTGTGGGTTTGCCTATTCTAGATATTTCATATAAATGGAAGTGTACAATATATCACCTTTGGGGACTGACTTCTTTATCAAGGTTCATCTAGCTTGTAGTATATATCAGTACTTTGTTCCTTTTCATGCTGAATAATATTCCACTGAATGGGTATAAACCGGAAAAAAAACAAACTCACTGCCGTCAAGTCATATCCAACTCATAGTGACCCTTCCTTGGGTTTCTGAAGCAGTATCACTACTGAAGTAGATTGCCCAACTTTCCTTCCAAGTAGTGGCTGGTGGGTTTGAACCACCAGCCTTCTGGTTAGCAGTCATATGCCTTAGGCACTATATCATCAGAGCTCCCATTGAATGGGTATACTACATTTTATTTATCCATTTATTAGTTGATGGATGTTTGGGTTATTTCTACTTCTTGGCTACTAGGACTAATGCTGTGAAGATTTATGTACAAGATTGTATGAGCATATGTTTTAATTTCTCTTGGGTGTATACTTACAGCAACTCTTATGTTTAACCTTTTGAAGAACAACCAGACCTTTCCAAAGTGGCTGAACTAGTTTACATTCTCACCAACAATGTATGAGGGTTCTGATTTCTCTACATTCTTATCAATACTTGTTATTATCTGTCTTTTAAAATTTAACCATCCTAAGAGCTCTGGTAGTATAGTGCCTAAGGCACTTGACTGCTAACCAGAGGGCTGGTGGTTCAAACCCACCAGCCATTCCTCCGAAGGAAGGTTGGGCAATCTACATCCGTAGTCATGTGTCATAATCAACTCAATGGCATTGAGTTTGGTTTTTTGGAGTAGATATGAAGGAGTATTTCACTGTGGTTTTGATTTGTATTTTCTTGATGGCTAATGATGTTGATCATCTTTCATATACCTTTAGGCCATTTGTTCTTTTTTGAAAAATCATCTACTCAGATCCTACGCTTGCTTTATTTGTCTTTTGGTTATTGAACCACAAGAGTTTTTTCAGTAGATTTTACATGCAAATCATTAACTCCGTTGTAAGTTGGTTCTTATGTAAGTTGAATACCTTTTTTTTTCTAGTTTTCTATATTTGTTTTTTATTATCAGTGTCTTTATGAATCCAGTCTTTGAACACCTGCAAGTGAACATCTGAGAAAGATAACATCAGCAAATTACATGTTGCAATATTGTGTATAGTACATACCACTAATGATAAAATGTATCCTCCCCCCCCAAAAAAAAAAACAGCAGATGGTTGTAAGTGCAGTTTGTCATCACTAATACATCATAAGTCCCATTCTGTGAGTTATTTTTTTCACTTTCCTACGAGCAAGTGTCTTTTGAAGCAGAAAAACTTTTAATAAAGTACAATTTATTTTTTCTTTTTTTGCTTGTGCTTTTGGTGTCATATCTAAGAAACTATTTCCTAGTCCAAGGTCATAAAACATTTATGTTTGTGTGTTCTTCTAAGAGTTTTGTAATTTAAACTCTTAAATTTAGTTTTTGCTCAATTTTGAGTGAATTTTTATATGTACTGTGAGGTAAGGCCCAACTTTGTTCTTTTGTATGTGGATATCCAGTTGTCCCAGTATCATTTGTTGACAAGACTATTCTTTCCTTATTGATTTGTCTTAGCACCCTTGTCAAAAATCAATTGACAGTAAATTTCAGAGTTTATTTCTGGACTTTGAATTCTGTGGCATTAAACTATGTATCTGTCCTTATGTTAGTACCACACTCTCTTGATTACTGTTGCTTTGCATTAAGTTTTGAAAATGGGAAGTGTGAGTCCTCTAACTTTGTTCTTTGTTTCTAAGATTGTTTTGGCTTTTTTGGATTCCTTGGATATCCATGTAAATTTTAGAACCAGTTTGCTAGTTTCTATAGAGAAGCTAGCTGGAATTTTGGTAGGAATTGTATGGAATCTATAGATTAATTTGGGGAGTATTGCCATTTTAACACTATTAAATCGCCTAATCCATGAACTAAGACTCCTTTTCAGTTCAGAAACTTAAATTTTTTTTTTTTTAAATGTCTGTATTTTTCTCTCTTTCAGAAGCATAAGAGTCGAAAACGACGGTAAGTTGCCAAGGCCGATGAAGGGGTCAGGGGAAGAGCAGGCAGAAATACCAGGGTACAGTCTCTGGTGGCTCCAGGGCCAACAGGTAATGAAGCGAGATGGGTATAACACAAGAAGAGTGGTGGGGACTTCGGTAAGATGGCAGAATAGGCAGACAAGCTACACAAATCCTCTTCAACAAAGAAAAGAGAAACCAATTGACAGAGATACAGAAGATAATCCTGGAGCCCTGAGCTTTGAAAAGAAGTATACAGAAGTGGATTAGGCACTAATTAGTGGGAAAATCTGAATGAAAACAGTGAGTACAGAGATGGTTGGAGCAATGGACTGTCAGCTACTCTGACAGGGTTAACAGTCTGAATATTTCCAAGTGGTGTTAGGACCTGAGAATTGACCTGAAGATCAGTCCTAGTTCCCAAGGGCTGCAGGGACAACTGCACTGGTAGCCTATGACTAGGAAGGGAAACAGCAAGGAGGGAGACTTTTTCCTATCTGGATGATGCAGCCATTTTGATTGTTTACAAGCGGTGGCCATTTTGGATATAAATTGACTGAGATCGCAGTCATTTTGAATGTTTACAAGCAGTGGCCATTTTGAATTTTAAAGTGACAGCATTCTCATTCCAGAGACCTAAGAATAGGCTGTGTTTGCCAAGGTCAGCAGGGATATAGGGAGGCTGACAATGGGAAAGGAGACGGGTGGTGAGTGTATAAGTTCTGCCAACTCACAAATAGAGGAGCACAGCACAGTACCCTGCTTACGTAGATAACATCCAAACAAAGAAAATTAAAATCGTGGGCAAGTTACTCCAACATACCAATTAAATATAAACACAAAAATGCCACAATGCCTAGGAGACAACAGAGCATCACAATCCACACAAAGAAGGAAGGTAAAGCAGGAGAAACAAGGGACCAGGCTACAGATCCAAACACATCCCTGAGGAAGGTGCTGCATTGGAACTCCCTGATAAGGAATTCAAAAGAATTATATTTAGGTACCTTCAACAGATTGAGAGATAGATCAAGGAAAACACTGACAAAATTGAGGAATACACACAGAAAAGCCTAGAACAATTTCGAAAGATGATAAAAGAACAAAATGATAATATAAATGAAAAATTAGAAATGATGTAAAGTCTACACACAGTAATCCAGAAGATTAATATTAAATTTCCAGAAATAGATAACTCATTGAACAGGCAAAGGAGTAGAATTGAATCAATGGAAGACAGAATTAGTGAAATTGAAGGTAAATACCTAAATACTTCTTTGGAAAGGGATCAATCAGAAAAAAGATGAAAACAAAGTAAAGAAAGCCTAAGGTTTATGTGGGATACCATCTAAAGGAATCACCTGTGTGTAATCAGAATTCTAGAACAGGAAGAGAAAAATAAAACCCCAGAGAAATTGTCGAAGATTTATTGGAAGAGAATTTTCCTGGTATGATAAAAGATGAGAATATATCCATTCAAGAAGTCCAACAAACCCCAAACACGATAGACCCCAAAAGAAAATCACCAAGACATATCGTCATACTTACCAAAACCAAAGACAAAGAAAGAATCCTGAAAGCAGCACAGGAAAAACAAAAAGTTACCTACAAGGGGCAACCAATAAAACTAAGCTCAGATTTCTCGGCAGAAACCACGCAGGTGAGAAGACAATGGGATGGTATGTATAAAATCCTGAAAGAGAACAATTTCCAACCAAGAATTATACCCAGCAAAACTGTCCCTCAAATATAATGGTAAAATTAGGAGATTTCCAGGTAAGCAGAAATTAAGGGAATTGGTTAAAACCAGACCAACCTTATAAGAGATGCTAAAGGGAGTCCTTTGGACAGAGAACCAACAACCGCCAACAACAGCTGACCATTAACACACATGATGACATAACCCAGAAACCAGCCCACTTATAAAAGTATCCAAAGTAAATAAACCTACAAGATTGTGAACAGGGAACCAGAGATATCAGTTGACAAATGAAGACAACTGAAAACCAAACAGGGAAAAAATTGTGTAGTTACAGAACTTCTAAATGGTAGGGAAGTCAAGATGAGTGCAAGATAGAATGGACTAAACTTGGGAAGAAAATTATAAATCACAGGGTAACCTCAAAGAAAAATGATCAACCTTCACATCAAAATAATAAAGAGGACCAGCAGAAATATTTAGCAAATACTAAAACAATAGCAATGAAGGAAGTGATAACATGATTCGTAAACAAAATGAGCTCAGCACAGAAAATTATTTGGAATAAAGAAATCAACACCATGAAAAGCACATAACAAAATGACAGCAACAAATTCATACTTGTCGAAAATTACATATCTGACAAGGGTCTTATCTCTAAAATTTATAGAAAACTCCAACACCTCATTTAAAAATGGGCAGAAGACATGAATGGACACTTCACCAAAGGGGATATTCATGCAACCAGCAAATGCATGAAGAAATGCTCATGATCATTAGCCATCAGAGAGATGCAAATCAAAACAATGAGATACCATCTTACTCTGGCACGAATGGCAAAGTTCAATGAGACAGAAAATAAATGCGGGAGGATGTGGAGAGATTGGGACTCTCATACACTGCTGGTGGGACTGTCAAATGATACAAATACTGTGGAAAAAAGTATGACAATCCTTTAAAAAGCTGGAATTAGAAATACAATATAACCCAGCAATCCCATTACTAGGTATATATCCTAAAGAAGTGAGAGCCAGGATAAGAATAGATATATGTACACCCATGTTCCTTGCAGCACTATTTACAATAGCCAAAAAATGGAAACAACCTAGGTGCCCATCAACAAAAGAATGGATAACCAAACTATGGTACATACACACAATGGAATACTTTGCAACACTAAAGAATAACGTACAATCAGCAAAACACTGCATAACATGGATGAACTTGGAAGACATTGTGCTGAGTGAAATAAGTCAATCACAGAAGGACAAACATAGTATTAATTCTTTATTGTAAAAAGTCAAGGAAAGGTTTATGTATGGAAGGAAACTCTTCTTTGTTGGTTACCAAGGGTGGGAAGGTAGAGGAGGGAACACTGCAAAAAAAAAAAATAATAATAATAATGCATTGACCCATGTCACTTTAGTTTTGTGTATTTCACTGTACATATATTTCAATAAATTGCATTTAAAAAAAAAAGAGTAGTGGGGACTGGTTACTCTAGAGAGAACCCTTCTTTCAAGGTGTTCCCATACTGATTATATGCTGGATCACAGGAGAACTTAGTCATTCTCCTGAGTGTGGAGAGTCACCATCTACCATAAAAGAAGGAAGAGTGCTCTCCTCCACTTAACTCACTATTCTCATTGAGACTCATTATTTGTCAGCCTCTACTCTGAGAGCCTTAGTGCACACTAGTGTGTGTTGACTGTTGTTAGGGTCACAGATGAACAAGGGAAGACTTAATTTTAGTCAGAACTGCCCAAAAATAGAAGAGTCCTTTGGGCAGTAGTGAGTGCTTGGAGGTGTTCAAGCAACAACTGGGACTACTGGACTAGATGACCCTTAAAATCTTGTCCAACTCAGACATCCTATGAGTGGATGTGTAAATATAGTTTCTAACCTCATACTTATATTTACCCCACGTGCAGCAGGGCACTTCCTCAAACTGAATCCCTGGTGAGTGGGGCAGCCCAGTTTGCTCCTGGTTCATCTCCCAGCAGCCAGTCTAGGTTTGTCTCGGGGAAGGTGGTCGGGAAATTTAGACCTAAGGAAGTAATGAGTCCTATTCCCTGTTTCCAGTTGACCCCAGTTAAGCCCACGATCCAGGTGACCCCTGCCCGCCATGCCCATTTCTCCTTTCCCAGACTCTTCTGCACCATGGAGCCAGAACCCGTCCAGCCTGGCATGCTTATTGATGTCTGCAAGTACCTGGATTCTCTGCAGTACCGTGTCTGGAAGAAGATGGTCACGTCTGTTGAATCTGGTGAGTAGGGGCAGGGGGAAGGTTAGGTGCTACAGGTCAGGAGGGAAGCACTTCCTGCTGAGCAAAGAGCCAGCTGAACTTCTTCAGGTTCCCACCTTATCACACCTCTCTTCATCTCCGCTCATCTTTTCTGAGCAGGCCCCAGTGTCCTGTGCTTTAGTCCTTGCCCTCACTGCTCACATCCTCCTGGCAGAACTTGTTCCTCTTTGGGTTCTGACTGTTTCACCTCTTCAGGAAGAGAAACTGACTACCTCTCTGTTGAGATTCCTGTTGTATGTGTGATGAAAGACCTTCTCACTCCTCAGAAGCCCCTTTATTTCCAAGATCACCTACCTCTCCCAAGGTGAACCCAGCCACATGTCTATGTCATGGCGTTACAGGGAGAAATGTTAGCAATCCAGGGGAGTATCATGTACTTTTCTAAGACATCATAGGGCTGCTCCCTCTGTGGACTGGGGCTAGGGAGGTCATAGTTGGTCAGTTTGGGGAGAGTGGAGACATCACTTGGAAGAAGGAAGGGATATGAGATTTGCTGATCCTCACCCTCTTACTTTTTTCTCCTCTGTTCTCAGTGCCCTTCAGCTTTGATCCAAACACGGCAGCTGGCTGGCTGTCAGTCTCAGACGATCTCACCAGTGTCACCAACCATGGCTACCGGGTCCAGGTGGAGAATCCAGAGCGCTTCACCTCGGCGCCCTGTCTCCTGGGCTCCTGTGTCTTTTCCAAGGGTTCTCATGCCTGGGAGGTCGACCTGGGAGGGCTGCAGAGCTGGCGGGTGGGTGTGATGCGGTTGCCCCAGGACACTGGCACAGAAGGACACTCACATAGCTGTTACCATGACATACGCTCAGGCTTCTGGTACATGTGCCGAATGCAGGGGGTGGAGGGTGACCACTGCATGACCTCAGACCCAACCACACCTCCCCTGGTCCTGGGCATCCCACGCCGCCTGCGAGTAGAACTGGAGTGTGAGGAGGGCGAACTGTCCTTCTATGATGCCGAGCGCCACTGCCACCTCTACACCTTCCATGCCCGCTTTGGGGTGGTGAGGCCATACTTCTACCTGGGGGGCATGCAGGTGGATGGGCCCCCGGAGCCTCTGCGTGTCTGCCCCTTGCGCATCAGCATCAGGGAAGAGCTGGACGGCTGAGCTTGGGCCGGGTACCACCCAAGTGTCCTTTCATTGTTTGTCCTAGTGCCTGTATTAGCCTCTACCTCTCTACCACCTGCTTTCTAGCCAGGTATCTTCCTACTGTTTTTATCCTGCCCTTTTTCTTACCTCTAGACCCTAAGCTTCTGTCTTCATGTTTGGTTCTCTACCCATAAGTCCCTGGGTGGCACGATCAGATTGGGCATGACTGCTAACCTAAAGGTTGATGGATCAAACTCTCCCAGCATTGCCACATAAGAAGGGCTTGGCAAAGTGCCATCATAAAGGTTACAGCCAAGAAAACCCTATGAAACAGTTCTGCTCTAACAAATGAAGTGGCTAGGAGTTGGATTTGACTTGACAGCAGTAGGTTTGGTAGTCATCAGGAGGGGTCTTACAGAATCCATGATCTAGAGTCACTGGCACTTTCAAGGATGTGAGCTAATTCCAGCATTTCTAGGGATAATGTTTGCTTCTAGAATGGACCCCTGCCATATCTTTGGGTAGGACCCAGAGCTCAGCTTTCCTATTGCTTTTTATTAGTGTTTAAAAATGTTCCACAGAACCTCAAGCGGTCTCTTCTGGGGAGAAGAGACTAACCTTCAGATCAGTTCTGAATTCTCTAGTTAAACACTTCTTGGGTGACTTCCAAGGCATTTAAAACAAAATGTTAAAAAAAACATGACAGACCTGTTCCCTCTGTGGGCCTCTGTTTTTTTCATCTGTAAATAAGATAGTTGATCTGGCAGATAATGTTTGTCTAGCATATGATGTCAGTCTGTCATTGCTACGGAGGAGATTCCTCTGATTAGTTTTTACAAAGGTATGAGAAAAGAAGAGAAGGAAGGCCTATTCAGTTAGGCAGAAAGGAAGGGGAAGGTCTGGTCTGAGGTGGTGCTGTGGAGTGAGGACAGAGATGCCGTGTGCTCGGCTTCCCGTTGCCTTCCTCAGCTGCCTCAGCCTCTTGCTCTGCCACTTCTGGTGTCTCCATCTTGGTTTCTTCTCCTTCTGTGGTACCTACAGACTTGTACTTCAGCCTTTATTCTACACATGCCTATAGATAGTTTTACTGTTAACTTGCTGTGTCCCTGGAAGCAGCACTGTGAAGAAAATGCTTTTCTGTAGGCAGGCTGTTAGAACTGGGGACATATTCCTGACCATGGATTCAGCATCCTCCCTCCTGCCTGTCCTCTGTAGTTCACAAAAACTGATATTTCAGATTGAAGAGTATGATTCAGGTCTTGTGTATTGGCTACCAGTGTGCTGGATATATTAGTTATACTAAAAAGTAGGAGTCAAGGAGCGACCAGGTAGGAAAGTTCACTGTGGGTAGGGACCAGGTGTAAACAGGTGGGAGTGTTGGGATGAACTGGCATGCCTCATCTGAAGGCCCCTGAACTCAAAAAAGTTTACACATCTGAAGCTAATGTGAGGCCTCTACTATAAAGTATTTGTTTAGCCCATGAAATATTTCTGTGTAATAAACTTGACCTGAAATTATTTTGTTAGCTATAATCAACTTTTAAAAATGTGTTTTTATTTGTTAGATGTTGGAAAAGTGTATTTTTTAAGGATAATTTGGATAGCCTGGAGCTCTTTTTAAAAAAAAAATAAAAATGAAATTTGAGCTAAACCCCATTATTTCTTTGGACATTATCCTTTCAGTGTTCTGGTAAGCAACAGTATTAAAGATCATCTCAAAGCCTTCTGAATTGCACTTTAAGATGGATTTTTAATTTTTTTTTTTTTTTTTTAATGACAAACACAAAATGTGAAGCCTTACCAGGAACTTTATTTGTGAAATTTAGGAAAAGAATTTTTTTTTTTTTTTTAAACTTCTTCTTATTCATCTTTCCCTCCTACTAAATAACTAAGGGGAAAAATGTTTTAACATAGGTCACAGAGACTGAGTGGAAGGATAACGGTCAGCTCCAATCCTGTTTCTTTTTTGTTGTTGATAATATACATAGCAGAACCAAGTCAACAATTTCTATGTGTTTAATTCTGTAACATTGATTACATTCTTCAAGTTATGCAGCCGTTTTCACCCTTATTTTCCAAATTGTTCTTCCCCCACTGATACAAAGTCACTGCCCCCTAAACTTATCTAACCTTTCAAGTTGCTATTGTCAGTTTGAACCCATATAGATAGTTCTTTACAAGAGCACAATACTCAAAGCAAATACTCTTTAGTAATTAAACTGTTACTTGCTTTACAGAGCCCTGGTGGCACAGTGGTTCAGTGCTTGGCTGCTAAACAAAAGGTCAGTGGTCCCACCAGCTCCTCTGCAGGACAAAAATGTGGCAGTCTGCTTCTGTAAAGATTACAGCCTTGGAAGCCCTATGGGGCAGTCCTGCTCTGTCCTGTAGGCTTGCCATGAGTCATAGTTGACTCAATAGCAGTGGGTTTACTTTTTTATTTTTGGTATTTAGTTTAAAAAAGGGGATATTTTTGGTTTAGGGTTGAAAGGTTATCTCAGGGTTGTAATTTTGGTTCAGCCTTGTTTCTTAGTGATGGGGCTGCTGTGTGCGTGCATTTCACATACCCAGGATACCACACCTTCACCTTCCATGAACACTGCTCAGCATGGGCCCTTCATTCTGTCTCAGTGACTAGAGGTGACACAGAGCAAGGACTGCTGGGCTTCTTGTAGTGCATATCTACCTCTGGGCCTACCCACCTCTCTGAGGGTGGATCTAGCAGGATCTCCACATACTTAGTAGGCATTGCACTCTGGTGGCCCCGCCATCTCTTATACATGTCTGAAACTAAACTATCCTCTCATATCCCACATTCCACTTTCCCTGAGAGTTAACCTAGAAAAATCGTTTTTAGTTTTATTTTTTAAGGAGCTCTGGTTGCATAGTGCCTAAGGCATTTGACTGCTAAGCAGAAGGCTGGCAGTTCAAACCCACCAGCCACTCCTCAAAAGGAAGACTGGGCAATCTACTTCTGTAGAGATACCACCTTAGAAACCCAAGGAGGGATTGCTATGAGTCAGAATCAACTCAATGGCAGTGAGTTTGTTTTTTGGTTATTGAGATATAATTCACATAGTAGTCAGCTCATCTACTTAAAGTATACAATTCAGTGGTTTTTAGTGTAGTCACATAGTTGTGCAACCATCACTGCAATCAATTTTAGGAACATCTCATTACACCAGACAGGAAACCCGGCAGCCTTCAACAGCCACTCCCAGTTTCCCTCCAACTCTGAACTTTCAGCCCCAAAAACCAAAACTAAACCCACTGCCAAGTCAATTCCAACTTAAAGTTACCTCCATTGGGTTTGTAAATCTTTTCAGAAGTACGTTGCCTCATCTTCCTGTGGAGCGGCTGGTGGTTTGAACTAACGACGTGGTTGGCAGCCAAATGCCTTACCCACTATATGCCACCCTAGGCAACCACTAATCTCCATTCTGTCTCATAGATAAATGAAATCATACAGTATGTAGTCTTTTGTGACTGGTTTCTTTCACCTAGTGGAATGTTTTCAAGATAAATCCATGTTGTAGCATGTATAGGTACTTCATTTCCCTTCATTAACAAATAATATTCTCTTGTATGGACATACCATATTTTAATTTCCATTCCTCAGTTGATGTACATTTACATAGTTTCCACTTTTTGGCTACTGGGAACATTCATGTACAAGTTTTTGACTGGGTATATGTTTTCATTTCTTTAGTATATACTTATGAGTGGAATTGCTGGATCTTATGATAACTCCTTGAAGTCCCTGGATGGCACATACAGTTAAGTGCTAGGCTACCAACCAGAAGGTTGGCAGTTTGAATCCATGTAGAATCACCCCAGATGAAAGGTCTGGTGATACATTTCTGAAAGATCACACTCACTGAAAACCCTGTGGAGCACAGTTCTGCTCTGATACACATCGATTGCCATGAGTCAGAATCCACTGGATGGAGACTTTTTTTTTTTAAATAACTGTATGTTCAACCATTTGAGGCATTGGCAGGCTGTTTTCCAAAGTGGCTGCACCATTTTACATTCCCACAAGCAGTGTGTGAAGGTTTCAATTTCTTTACAAACTCGCCAACACTTGTTATTATCTATTATTTTTTATTACTCTCACCATCCTAGTGGGTGTGAAATGGTATCTCATAGTTTTGATACCCTTGCTTGCCTGTTGTATTTCCATGATGGCTAATGATGTTGAACAACTTTTCATGTACTTTTTGGCCATTTGTATATCTTGGGAGAAATGTCTGTTCAGATCTTTTGCTCATTTTAAAATAGGGTTATTTATCTTTTTATTACTGAATTGTAAGAGTTTTTATATATTTTAGTTACAAGTCTGTCATCAGCTATGTGGTTGGCAAAAAGTTTCTCCCATTCTGTGGATTCTTTTCATTTCTTGATGGTGTCCTTTGAAGAGCAAAAGTTTTTAATTTTGATGAAGTCCAGTTAACTTTTGTTTCTTCAGTGCCCTAGAAATCTTGAGCTTACTTTTGACACCCCTTAAGCCCATATGATCTGAGTTCTGGGTTTTGGTTAAAGGATGAGGCAGTTCTGTCAACAGGAAGCCCTAGTCCAATATTCCATCAATTCTTTCATGAAACCCTCTCCTATACTTACCTTCCACTCTTCCGTTTCACTCTCATACTGCCTGCAGGCTTGAGGCAGCAGCCCACTGGCCAGCTTCCCTTACACCAATTTCTCGCACCTTTCAATCCATGTATTGTGCTGGTGCTAGACACTCCATCCTTAAATCTCCCTTCTGTCACCCAAAGTGACCTACCTCCCTGCCTATCTGTCCAAGTTAATCTCCCTAGTGCTGGTGTCAAACCTCATTGTTAAACCGCCTCTGCCCTTGTAACCAGAAATTTCTTCTTTCTCTCACACATGGCTCTCACCACACCAGACTTCCCATTACTCTTCAGACATTTCTATCTGGCTTCATATAGGCTACTACCTTTAGCTGGAATGTCCTGACACATCTGTCCTCTTGTCTGCTTATATTGGCTCTGCCACTTACATCTGTGTCTTCTTGGTTACATTCATAACCATACTGAGCTAATTCCCTCATCTATAAAAACAGACCATCCCTACTACATACTGTGTATTGTGTAATGCTGTTAATAGCACAGTGGCTGTCACATGGTAAGCACTTTGGAAACATAGCCAGAGACAGTGTGTTTGTGAGCATCAAATGAGAGTATGTAAGACTCCTTCATTGGTCTCCCTGACTCCCTGTCACTTCCACATTGGTCAGAATCAAGTCCAGAATGGCCACTTCCTTGTTTTCTTTTTCAGTGGAGTATAAAATTTGTTTCAACAGAGTTTGATCTTGTGTTAAATAACAGAATACTGGAAGTCATTCAGGAGCACTCTGATTTGTAATGTGGAAATGACAGACAGGGACCTTGGAACAGAGGGGCTGTGCCATCCTGGAATTTACCCAGCTTCTACAGTGACATTCAAGAGCCTGCACAGCTGGCTCCTAATCACCTTTGCCACCATTCTGAACCACAGTTTCTGCTCAGCCTTCCCCAATTCCTCAGGCACAGGGAATCTAGGAGTTGGCTCCTGTTGGTTCTCCTGCCTGGTGTGCTTGGTGCCCTCCCTTACTTGCCTTCCGTTGTCCTCCTCAGCTTGGTAGTGCCTTGTGAGTTCCTCTGCCTGCCACTGCACTTTGTCCTGCAGGAAGAGCCCTTATAAGGTAGAGCTTCCTTTGCACAGACATGTTAAGAGTATAGGAACCACATCCTCTTCACCTTCATATTCCTGGATACGGGTGTGTTGCTATTTAATAATTATTGAATGGACACACTATTGGATGTGTGCCCTGGAGTTCAAGAAAGCTGTTTCTGAAAGCTATGCAAAACTGTTGGCAGCACCTTGGGTAAGGAGAGAAGAGGCTTGAAACCTGAAATCAGGCCTGGATCCAGACACTAGCTCCATGATGTATGAGCTACATCTGACCTTCTTGAACTTTTTTGAACCCCTGTTCCCTTGTATAAATGAGGCTTGCAATATCTACCTCAAGCTGTTGTGGAATTAAGTAATCTTTTGTAGATACCCTGAACATAGCATAGGCTTAGTACATGTTTGCTAATTTCTTCAGAAAGCAGGAGCTTCTGCATGTTGAAATAATGATTCATAATAATGAAGAATCCCAAAGAAAAGTGAGAAACCTAAGTTACCTATATTGAAAGTGCTCAAATTTCCTCACATTTTTAACCAGGATGTATCCATAAAGTTACATTTATGAAGAATTTCAGTAACTTGGGGGAATGGTTGTGTTGCAATAACTGTGATAAAGAGGACTCAGCTTTATATGTACAGACATGCAGTACACACAAAGGAATGCAGGATCTCATTCTGATTTTTTATTTGTTGTATAATTGTTATTATTTGATTAGGTATCCCATTTAACATGGCTGATTCCCAAGATGTAAAATGTATTAGAACAGTCTCCTGCTTCAAGTCACCTCCCTACACTGTTGTTGTTGTTTGCCATCGAGTCGGCCCCGATTCATAGCGAGCCCTCCTTGGGTTTCCGAAGCACTATCACTACGGAAGTAGGATTGCCCAACCTTCCTTCCGAGGAGTGGCTGGTGAGTTTGAACCGCCAGCCTTCTGGTGAGCAGTCAAGTGCTTTAGGCACTATGCTACCAGAGTCCTTATTACTAGCTTTGGGAATTCTTCCAGAGGTACTTTATGCATAGCACATACTCTGTTTATGAGTATATTCCAGTTCCAAAAATACACTATAAGAGCAGATACTCTAACTCTCTATCCCTAAGCAACCCAGCCAAGAGGAGAAAATGATAACAACAAAAAAATGTTATTAAAATAATTGTTTCTCCTCAAGGCAGAAGGTTTGTCCTGGATATTTTCATGCAGTCTGTTCAACTGGTGGATGTCACTTGTTCTCTAACTGTTTCACCCTAGAGTTTTAAAATTAAGGATAAAAACTAAGTGAAGTTTAGTTATTAATAACATTGGGAGAGATTGTAAACCTGAGGCCTCAACATATTTAAAATATCAGTCCCCAAAAAGATAATCTAGTGACCAACAGCTTAGTGGTTAACAGATTAAGACAAGGGATCAAATAACCTGGGTTCAAACTCTGACTCAACTACCATGTGGCCTTAGGGGAGAGAACTAACCTGTCTGTGCCCTAATTTAATCATGTGAAAAATTTGCAATAATAGCTCCTACCTTGTAGGGTGGTTGTGAGGTTAAATGAGCAAATGTGTAGAACACTTAGAATAGGGACTGTTAAATACTTAGCAGCTGAGAGGGTACTATTATTTAACCTGACTCTGCTGCTAAATAATGGAAGACTTTAAATAAAGCCATTCATCTTCTCTTCCATAAACAGGGAGACCTGGACACTTCCATAATTCTTTCAAGGTCATTTCCTCATGTTTTGAGTCTGGAGAAAAAAGAAAATTAAAGAGTCATTTGTTTTAAGCATTGACAAGGTTATTCTAGAGATGAGTAGGTCTTCAAAAATTGTTCATAAAATTAGTAATCAATCATGGATGATAAAATTGTGTTTTCACGTTCCAGAGATGGGTCATGTACTTGTATGTGTGTGATTGAAGACGATGTCATATTGACTCATGTCCACATGAATATGATTTTAACAGCAGTGGAGCTATTTGGATTAGACAAAATAAAACTGTTAGTAGTGGAAGATGCTGCAGTGCATTATGTGGAGATTGTAGCATCTCCTTTAAAGAAATTCTGAAAGAAAATGCCCCCTCATCTCTGGCCTGTGTCACCCAGTTTTTCCTCTGTGATCAGAAGACTGACAAGGTGAGTTCAATAACCATTAAAGTCTGATGCCCCAGGGCAGGGGAAGCTTTCTTGCTGTGCAAGCTATTTGTCCCTGTCGGTGGGTGTCACTTGGGTGGGTTTCTTCTGCTGGGGAACAGGCTGAGGAAGATGAGAGGTTTTGGTTTCTATGGATACTGGACTAGCTTGGATTTGCATAATGTATTTCAGAGAACAGACAATCTGGGAACAATGGATGAGGAGGAACATAGAAGCATATAAAATGAGCTGGAGGGTTGGGGTAGCCAGGCCCTGTTTCAGCCTTTTTTCTAGGGATAGAGTCTAGGATCTTCACTGTCTGGATAGGCAGCAACATGGAATCCTGAGGACTGAGGGAGGTGGTGCATTAAGAGCACTTCCGTCAGGGGAAAACACACTTGGTGCTCAATAAATATCCTCTTTACCGCTTCGGAAACCCAAGGAGGGGTTGCTATGAGTCGAATTGACTCGATGGCAGTGATTTTGGTTTTGGTTTTGGTTTGGTTTAATTCAGCTATTGATTAAAGTGGTCCTTCATTAACAATACCTAGCATGTGAAACCTCCCTTGTTTACTTGCAAAATATCTTCACATATGCCCACTCATTTTGATCCGACTACGAGTTGGGGGCGACTCGACGGCACATAACAACAACAACAACAACCACCTGACCTGACTGTAACAACCTGCTACATGCAGGTAACATAACCTTGCTTGCTGAGGTTGAAGAGGATTGGTAGTACTTACTGATAAAGATCAAAGACGGATTACATTTCAACATACAGAAAACAAAAATCCTCACATCTGGACCAATAGACAACATCATGATAAATGGAGAAATACATAAGTTGTTAAGGATTTCATTTTATTTGGATCCACAATCAACACCCATGAAACAGCAGTAGAAAAATCAAATGGTGTATTGTGTTAATGCAAATCTGCTGTGAACGATCTCTTTAAAGTGTAAAAAAAAAAAAAATCAAAGATGTCATTTTTTTAATGCATTTTATTGAAATATAATTTATGGACAGTGAAATACACAAAACTAAAGTGACATGAGTCAATGCTTTTTTTTTTCAGTGTTCCCTGCCCTCCCCTCCCACTCCTGGCAACCAACAAAAAGTTCCCTCCATATAAAAACCTTCCCTTGACTTTTTACAGTAATGAGCTAATACTATATTTGTTCTTCTGTGATTGACTTATTTCACTCACCATAATGTCCTCCAAGTTCATCCACGTTATGTGGTGTTTTGCAGACTCTACATTATTCTTTAGTGCTGCATACCATTCCATTGTGTGTATGTGCCATAGTTTGGTCATCCACTCTTCCGCTGATGGACGTGTAGGTTGTTTCCATCTTTTTGCTACTGTAAATAGTGCTGAGATGAACATGGGTGTGCATATATCTGTTCCTGTCCTGGCTCTCACCTCTCTGGGGTATATACGTAGTAATGGGATTGCTGGGACAAATGATATCTCCAATTCTAGCTTTCTAAGGAATTGCCATACTGCTTTTCACAGTGGTTTTATCACTTCACAGCCCCACCAGCAGTGTATGGGAGTCCCAATCTCTTCACATCCCCGCCAGCATTTGTTATTTTCTGTCTCATTGAACCTTGCCATCAATGCTGGGGTGAGATGGTATCTCACTGTTGTTTTGACTTGCATCTCTCTGATGGCCAATGATTGTGAGCATCTCTTCATGTATTTGCTCGCCACCTGGTGGCATGTCTATTAGTCTGTAAGTGTATATGTCTATAAGGTCTATTGGTGAAGTGTCTATTCATGTCTTCTGCCCATTTTTCAATTGGGTTGTTAATTCCTTTGCGTTGAGGCGTTGGAGTTTTCTATAAATCTTAGAGATAAGTCCCTTGCCAGATATGTAATTATCAGCAAATATGAATTTGTTGCTGTCATTTTTGTTATGTGGTTTTTTATAGTGTCGACTTCTCTGTTCCATAAAATTTTCTGTGCTAATTTTATTTTGTTTATGAATTGTGTTATCACTTCCTTCGTTGCTGTTGTTTTAGTATTTGCTAAATATTTGTGCTGGTCCTTTTTTTTTGTTGTTGTGAAGTGTATCATTTTTCTTTGACGTTACTCTGTGATTTATAGTTTTCTTCCCAAGTTTAGAACAGTTTGTTCTATCTTGTAGTTGTCTTGACTTCCCTTTAGAACCATTTAGAAGTTCTGTAACTACACAATTTTTTTCCCTCTTTTTGGTTTGTAGTTGTCCTCATTTGTCAATTGATGTCTCTAGTTTGCTGTTTACAATCTTGTAGTCTTATTTACTTTGGATACTTCTATAGCTGGGTTGGTTTCTGGGTTATGTCACCATGTGTGTTAATGGTCAGTTGTTGTTTGCTGTTGTTGGTTCTCTGTCCAAAGGACTCCCTGTAGCATCTCTTGTAAGGTTGGTCTGGTTTTAATAAATTCCCTTAATTTCTGCTTATTTGGAAATGTCCTAATTTCACCATTATATTTGAGGGACAATTTTGCTGGGTACATAATTCTTGGTTGGAAATTTTTCTCTTTAAGGGTTTTGTATATACCACAAAGATGTCACTTTGAGGCTGACCCATGGCTTAGGCCATGGTGCTTTCAGTTGCCTCCATATGCATGTGAAAGCTGGGTGATGAACAAGGAAGACTGAAGAAGAATTGATGCCTTTGAATTATGGTGTGGTGAAGAATATTGAATATACCACGGACTGCCAGAAGAATGAACTAATCTGTCTTGGAAGAAGTACAGCCAGAATAGAATGCTCCTTAGAAGCAAAATTGCGAGACTTTGTCTCATGTACTTTGGATATGTTATCAGGAGGGAACAGTCCCTAGAGACATCATGCTTGGTAAAGTAGAAGGTCAGCAAAAAAGAGGAAGACCCTCAGTGAGTGGACTGACACAGTGGCCGCAGCAGTGGGCTCAAACAGCAATGATTGTAAGGATGGCACAGGACTGTAGGACTGAGCACCGCTTTGTTCTGTTGTACATAGAGTCACTACGAGTTAGAATCCACTGTTCAACACTTTAACAACAGCAACAACAACCTCACCATTGTTTGAGATAGGCTCGAGAGGTTAGAGGCTAGTCTAAGGTCACTAATGACTAATCAGTAGCAGAAGTAGACCTCGACCTCAGGTCTCCAGGAATGACCACTCCCAAATCCCAAAACATTTTCAGTAGTAAACGTGGCAAGAATTGAGGCGGGGACACAGACCAGTTCAGTTGATGAGGGCCTAAACTAAGATAGGTGAAGTGAGGATAAAGGGAAGAAATAGTGCTTTGAAAGACAGGCGGAGGGACAATTGCCAGGCAGTGTATGGACAGCATGTACCAGGGGAGCAAAGTCAAGTCTGATGGCGCCCAGTTTTCCAGCTTTAGTGACAGGTAGGTGCTGGCACTAGTCACTGAGACACGAACAGAACAGCAGATCAATTCAGTGTTGTGTTTGTGTGATATCAGGGAGAAGTATAGAGAAGGCCTTTAGATTCAGAAATCTGTAGCTCAGGCCAGGATCTGGAGGGGAGATAAGGATTCAGGAGTCATCAGGTGGTTTGGTGAGGCCACTGCCTTCATCAGTGGAGAAGAGTGTTTAAGATAGAGAGAGAAGGCAGGGACAAGATCCAGAGAAGTGACACACTTTAGATGTCAGGCAAGGATTCAGGGTAAGAGGAGTGAGGAGCGAGTAGAGAGCCAGGAGAATCAGGAAGGTGGGATGAGAGAGACGAAGAGATATGTCAAGTATGGAGCCCTCACATTATAAGGTTACCCAGTTGCTTTCAAGATTTTTATTATAATGCTTGTTGTTGTGTTATATGCCGTCAAGTCGGACTCGACTCATAGCGATGCCTCCTTGGGTTTCTGAGGCAGTATCACTACGGAAGTAGATTGCCCCATCTTCCTTCAGAGGAGTGGCTGGTGGGTTTGAACCACCAGCCTTCTGGTT
>NW_006921640.1:8596647-8621046 GCF_000298275.1 Orycteropus afer afer
ACTGCTAACCAGAAGGTTGGCGGTTCAAACCCACCAGCCACGCTCCTCAGAAGGAAGATGGGGAAATCTACTTCCGTAGTGATACTGCCTCGGAAATCCAAGGAGGGGTCGCTATGAGTCGGGTCCGACTCGACGGCACATAACAACAACAACAACAACAATATATTCATAACAGTAATTGTTTTAAACATGCATTTAAAATGATAAGATTAAAATTGTTTGTAAATCCAGCTCCCAGGTACATTTACCCAAACAGAGAGCAGTGCACCAGCACAGAGGACCTGACATGAACAGCCATGCGGAGCCAACTCTGTCATGACTTGTTCCTGATGTGAGCAGCCGTACAAAATGCAGAGAAGCAGCTCAGAGGCAAAACTCCCGGCTGTGCTAACTAGGGCTCTACCTCCCATCCTAAATCTCCCACCTCAGGCTTCTAGTTGTCTGAACTGGGACAAAAGATGTAGAGTAAATGAAAATTTAAAATGAGTGACACAATGGAAAATTAAAAATACTTATAATTCATGGAAAATACCTTGAATTATAGGATATAAAATAAATTTTACTCATATCCAGGACTCTAAAGCAAAACAAAAAAACAAAAACCTCAGTATTTACAAAGGAATAACAATCATTTATTTTTATAAAAATATGAGGAAATATATAGATAACCTTGAGCAAAGATTGTGAGTCATCTGAGAATATACCTAGATAAGTTAGAAAGAATTTCAAATAGGTGACCATTCACAAAATATACCACCCATAAACCCCGTTTGAAATTGTTGATTATATGGTATATTGCAAATGTAAATTTACATTTGGAAGAGATGGTACCAAAAACCAAACCCACTGCCAATGAGTTGATTCTGACTCATAGTGACCTCCTGTGTTGGGTTTCCGAGGCAGTAAATATTGTGGAAGTAGATTGCCCAATCTTCTTTCCGAGGAGTGGCTGGTGGGTTTGAACCCCAGCCTTCTGGTTAGCTGTCAAATGCTTTAGGCACTGCGCCACCAGAGCGGCCCTTAGCATGATAGCTAATGTTAAATATAACTTAATAACGATAATCTGATTATGTAGCTCCAGGTTATATTAACCAAATGCGGAAAATCTGGAAGCAAGGGTGGTGTTGTTGTTGTTGTTGTTAAGTGCCCTCGGGTCGGACCCGACTCACAGCGACCCCTCCTTGGGTTTCCGAGGCAGTATGACTACGGAAATAGATTGCCCCATCTTCCTTCCGAGGACTGGCTGGAAGGAAGGGTAGTCAAGTTTATTAAATCCCTCATAGAGGAAAAGGAGTGGGAAGGAACAGAATTTAAAAAGTGTGTATGTTTCATTCTGTACTTTTGATTTTTAGATAAGTATATATTCAAAGTTTATTTTAAGGGAGCAGATTTTTTAAACACCATATATTCCTTTCAAGATGTGAAAATACATAAAAGAAAAAAAAGATAATCTACATGCGAAAGAGAAAACAAAGGAAACAAGAATCTGTAAAATAAAATGTAGTAGTTGCAGTGTCAACAAGTAATTGTTTCCATGTTCCTATTAAAAACTAAATTTCTCAAATTAATGAAAAAATTAGAGTCAGTTGCTTATAAAAACCCCATCTCAAACAAGATGACAAATGAACCACAGTGGTTCCTAACAGTATAAATCCAAACAGAAAGAAAACAGGATTTTCAGTGATAATTTCAGGCAAGAATGGAAGTCACAAAGAGAAACCACAAAGTCACATATAAAAGGACAACTTACACTAATAAAAGCATCAAACTATATGAGGGAAGTTGTTAGAAATAGACTAGAAATTTTCTGGTGTAATAATTTCAGAGAAACCCAAGGGCATTAACTAAAAACATAGTAGAATTAATTAGAAATTTGGTAAAGTAAATCCGTATGACATTAGTTTATAAAAATCAACACTTTTTATACTAGCAGCATCCAGTTAGAAAATGTAATGGGAAGAAGATTCCATTCACAATAGCAACTAAAATATAAAAATACCTTTAATTAAATTTTAAAATGGAACTATAAAACTTTATTGAGATTTTTTTACTAAAGTAGCAAATCAAAATACCTAGAGGCTTGGTTTGAAATTAGACAAAGTGATTCTAAATTTAATTTTGAATGATAAGAAGATCAACCGATGAATTTTTGTATAAAAAATATTTAAAATATTCATTATTACCAAGATTGTATCTCAAGGTAGTGTTCAGACATTGGGAGAAGAAATTATAGACAAAGTATCTTTGTTCATCACAGAGTTATTTTAAATAATAATAATTTAAAAAGCCCACTGCGTGGAGCTCATTGGATTCATACCCACCCTATAGGACAGAGGAACTGCTCCAAAGGCTTTCCAGCGGAAGTAGACTGCCACGCCTTTCTCCCACAGAGCAGCTGGTGGGTTCCAACTGCAGACCTTTGAGTTAACAACCAGTCGAGCGGGTAACCGCTGCGTCACCAGGGCGCCTCAGAATAAGAAATAGTTGGAGATAATTTAAATACCCAAGAGTAGGGGAAGAGTTAAATAAGTTATTTCTGCATTGGGGTATAATGAAGACATTCAAAAAAAGGTCCAGAATATTTAAAGACATAAGCAAATACTTGGCAAAAGCCAAATAAAGAGCTATAATTAGTGTAATTCTAAATTTGTAAATCTATCATATTTTTTATTACTAGAATACCCAGTATTTTTAACTATGGATATCTTTGGATAGTGTGTTCACACATGATTTTCGTTTTCTCTCCTCCCCCCTTCTTTGTTTTTTAAAACGAGCAAGCTTAACACAAAGTGGTATGATTGAGAAAACAAGAGTCCATCAGATTAGGCTACTAGGTGGCTACTGGTGCCCTTGACACAGGGTTTTGTATTAAGAACTGTGAAGTTAGGAGGCAGAAACCTGAACCCACTAGCGAGAGGGGCGTAACCGCTGGGCTGAGTCCCAAGGGGGAGGATGGAAGAAAACAAGGCCACCAAAGTAAGCAATCGTTTTGGCTCATTACGGATCTACTCGTTTAATCTCGATTTTTTTTCAGGGAGTCGTAGGGTCAAACACAAGCCGCAGAGGTGTCCTTAAAGAAAGTGCTAAAGGGCTGAAATAGAGGAGCTAGAAGACAAGCCAACTACAGCCCTTAAAAGAGCTGCCGAGGCTGCAGATTTGGGAAGGGGAATCCTAGTATCGTGCTGTCAATAAGGTGCGTGATTGTCTTCAGACGGCCAGCATACTCAGCTGGCCACTTTTGGGTTGGAAACGTCTACAATTTATCAATTCCGCAACCCCCCCCCGCCCCCGCCTCATTAAGGCATCCGGGTCCTAAGGAAACTTCATGAGCAAGGACGCTACAATTGGCTTCTGTCACTGGGTATGATGTCACCATCATCCAATCTGAAGGCAATTGCTTCTCCCAGGCAAGGAGTTAATTAACTCTTCATAAGCCATGCTTCATTTTTTCCTGCCTTTTGCTCTAAGGAGTATATTTTCTTTGCATTTTTCCCCTCTAGCAATTTGAAAAGTATATTCATTGTGGTTCTAACTGTTCCTTTAGTTTTATTAGCAAACATAAGTAACACTTCCCAATTCATTTTATGAAATTAGCATTACAGATCAAAACTTGAGAGAGACATTGAAAGAGCAGATAATCATAGCCTAATCTCATTCATAACCAAAGATGCAAAAATCCTAAACAAACAGTGAACCAAAACTTGAAGTATTTAAAAACATTTATTTCAGAGCTTTGCTTTTAAGTTTAAACTCAACCAATTATTTCGTCACATTAACAAGAGAAAAAGTATATGATCAAGTCAATAGATACAGAAATATCATCTGATAAATTTTAGCAGCCATTCATTAGAAATTCTTTACAAATTAGGAATAGAAGAAAGCGTTCTCAATCTGCAGGGTACCTACAAAAAAATACAAAAAGGTTTACACATGATGGTGATGTTAAAAGCTTTTACCCTTCAAATCAGGAAGAAGAAAGGATGTCACAATCACTGCTTCTGCTCAGCGTTTTTTGAGGCTCTTGCCAGTGAAATAAGACAAGATAAACAAAGAACACATATCAGAATTGAAAAGAAAAAAAAAAAATGAAATATTCATTATTTGCAAATGATATGATTGTTTATGTAGATAAGTTGAAACAATCTAAATATAAATATTATTAATGAATGAGTCTATAAAGCTCCTGGTTATAAGTTTAATGTAGAAAACTCAATTTTGTTTTCCTCTACCAGCAGTAAAAAAAGAATATGAATTTCAACAAAAGATATTTCCAATGAAAGATTTTAAAGAATAATATTGAAAAATTAAGTATTATGGAAGTATAACAAAATGTGTAATAATTCTACACAGAAAATTATAAAACTTTTTTTAATAAAAAAAACTTAAATGAGGGATATATCATGTTTATGAATTGAAATATTTGATACTGCTATGATGCCAATTTTTCTCCTCATTGGTCTATACATGCAACCCAGACAAGTCAAAATCCCATCTGAATTACAAGTAGATTGGGTAGATTATAGATCTAAATGTGAAAGGCAAAATAATAAAAGTTCTATGAGATAAAATGAGCAAGTATTTTCATGACCTTAGTGTGGGGAAATAAACAATGTACAAAGAATACTAACAATAATGAAAAAATTGATAAACTTTACTACATCAAGATTAAAAACTTTATCAAAAGAAGCCACTAAGAAAATAATGATGCAAGGCAGAGTGGGAGAAGACACATAGATGTACATTCTTACAACCAACTTGAATTCAGATTGTATGAAGAAAAAAAGATGAGTTCAGGTATATTTCTCTGTCTAAATCCCTAACCAAAATGAAGAGAGTCGGGAAAAAAAGAAGTTTTGTTTACTATATATTTTAAGGCGCTCTGGTGGTGCAGTGCCTAAGGCATTTGACTGCTAACTAGAAGGTTGGTGGTTCAAACCCACCAGCCACCAGCTGCTCTGAGGTAGGAAGACGGGGCAATCTACTTCCGTAAAGATTTTTACTGCCTTGGACCCAATGGGGGTCACTATGAGTCAGAATCAACTAGATGGCAATGGGTTTGGTTTTCTCTCTCTCTCTGGTGCTCTGGTGGCATAGTGCATAAGGCATTTGACAGCTAACCAGAAGGTTGGTGGTTCAAACCCTGCAGAAAGAAGACTGAGCAACCTACTTCCATAAAGATTTATCACCTCAGAAACCCAAAGGGGGTTGCTATGAGTTGGAATTGAATCAATGGCAGTGAGGGCTTTTGTTTTTTGGCATGTATATATATTCTTGCTCAAGTAAGAGAACCGAAGAATTAGTAGGGGAGCCAGAGCCATAGTTAATCATGAGTTCTATCTCTGAGCTGACTTGTGGCTTCTCTGGATTTTTCGTGCTTGTCCATATCAGGAATTAACCCTGGCATGGTTTGCCCTTGGCCTGATGTGGCTGTTCATGTCAAGTGTTTCTATGCTGGTGCACTGCTCTCTGCTTGGGTGAATATATGTGAGAGCTAGATTTATGAACAGTTTCTGTCTTGTAATTTTAAAAATTCATATTTTAAAAGTGACTACAATGAACATATATTACTTTAAAATTGAAAACCAAAATCCTAAAGATCGTAATGAAAACATTTAAAATAAATGGTTAACTAATACTGTAACGTGAAGGCTACAGTAAAATCCCCACCCTTATTCAAAACATCTGTTCCGCTTTCATACTTCAGCATCTGAAATTTTAACACTATGCTTCTTACAATTTAAGAATTCCACTCTCCTTGTGAGTTCCCTTTAAAAATGTAAGAGACATATTCAGCTCTCATGTTAGCTGTTATTAGTCGTTACCATTATCATGTGCTTTGGGAAGCACAGGGGGTGAGAGCAACTGATTTCTGACTCAGGGAAATCCTCCCAGAAGAGATGATGTTTGCACTGGGACTTAGAAGGTGAGTAGGAGTAGATAGAGAAGTGGAGAGAGGTCATCCCAGGTGTGAGGAAGAATAACCAAAACAAAAACCAAACTCACTGCCATTGAGTCGGATCTGACACATAGCGAGCCCTCCTTGGGTTTCTGAGGCATATCTCTGTGGAAGTAGATGGCCCAACCTTCCTTCCAGAGAGTGGCTGGTGGGTTTGAACCACCAGGGTTCTGGTTAGCAGTCTAATGCCTTAGGCACTACACCACTGGAGATCCCATGAGGAAGAATGGCACATTGAAAGTGGAATGACAGGAAATAGTGTGGCATTTTCGGGGAGTGAACAGTATTTCCATGCAATTTGAAAAGGAGTTCAATGTGTAGGGTGAATATGCATGTGGGAGTGGGAAGTGGTGTGAATGGTGAGTAGTGGGTGGTGAGTGGTGACCATGAAGGGCCTGTAGGTGCTGAGGAGCTGTTGAAGTTTTAGAGGAGGTTTGAGGTATCATCCGGAGCAGACCCTCCATTCTCCCTGCCCCCCCGCTCAGTGAGGTCATTCTCTATGAGTATGGGATATACAGTTACTTTTACTCAAAGAATTTTGTCCTTATTCCTAGTTCCTGGGAAGTAATTTCTAAACCCTTTGAATTTCTCAGTGATTAGAGCCTTCATTATTCATGGAAGGGCTCCATACCACACTTACTCTTATGGATTGAATTGTATCCCCCCTAAATATGTATTGCAAATCCTAACCTATATACTTGTGAATGTAAACTTATTTGGGAATAGAGTTTTCTCTGTTATGTTAATGAGACCATATTGGCATAGGGTGTGCCTTAAACCAATTACTTTTGAGACTAAAGGAGATTAGGGACAGAAGCAAGTAAGCACAGATGGATGGAATATACATATCACATGAAGATTGCCAAACAACTGAGGAACAGAAGCTGAAAAGAGACAAGGACCTTCCCCAGAGCCAACAGAGAGAGAAAGCCTTCCTCTAGATTTGGTGCCCTAAATTTAAACGTTTAACCTCCCAAAATAAGTTTCTGTTAATTAAAACCACCCACTTGTAGTATTTCTATTATACCAGCACTGAGAAACTAAGACACCTACCTAACAGGATCTAATGAGGTGACTCTTGGGTAAGGGCTGGCCATGTTAGAAAGACCCATCATGTGATATCAGCCTGACCTCAGGGGAAGGAATGGAAGTTAAATTTAACCACGTGGGCGATGATTCAATCAATCATGTCTACATAATGAAACTTCAATAAAAATTCTGGACACTGAATCTCAGAGAGCTTGTTGATTGGTGAAACACACCAATGCTCCTTAAGGAGAGAATAAAACAACCCAAACTCACTGCTGTCAGTAGATTCTGACTCATAGCGACCCCTCCTTGGGTTTCCAAGATGGTATCTCTATGGAAGTAGATTGCCTAGTCTCAGGAACCCCCAAATTTGTAGCCAAAAGTGAAGAGAGCTTGTGACTTCTCAGCTATGGCCGGTGTCTGAAGTCTAGGGCAGACTTGGCAGTTGGGCAGACTGTGCCCTTTACCTTGTATGGTCTGACCTAGCTGAGGTGGTTATGATTAGAGGAAGAAGCACTACATTTGTAGTTGGTGTCACAGAAGACTCACATGCAGATACACCTAGACAGATTGACTATGCAACATAATGAGGAAAGGATGATGATGATCTGACTTCCACAGCCATGATACTAATTACTGAAAGAACTGCAACTACTTGATCTCTTGAGTACCTTATAGGTGGAGTCCCTGAGGAACTGAGAGCATCAGCAAGGTCCTCAGAGCCTCAGAAGACTAGATGATCTCACACTCAATGTGACCTAAGGCTTTCTTCCTCAGGATCAACACTCACTGTAACTGTTATTAGTAAGTCTATCACCAGGCAAAGAAAGCATGACTTTAGGCTGAGGAAGGCCACAGATGGGTAAACGAGATTTGAGTTCAGATAAAATGTCTAGAGATAGTTTATGTTTTTCCTGAATATTAAACACAAGGTTGGCCTTGGCTTTCATTCCCTCCAGTCCCTAGTTCAGGGTTGTAAGGATAATGGAGAAAAGATATTGAGCCCTTCTAGTTCAAGATAGTAAGAACCCTGGTGGCACAGTGGTTAAGTGCTTGGCTGCTAACCGAAAGGTCAGTGGTCCAAACATACTAGCTACTCTGCTGGAGGAAGATGTGGCAGTTGGCTGTTGTGAGGATTATAGCCTTGGAAACCCTATGGGGCAGTTCTACTCTGTCCTATATGGTTGGTATGAGTTGGAACCAACTCAAAAGCATTAGGTAGTTCAAGATAGTAGACTGAGTACATGTTTCTCTCCTTCTCCATCTGAGGTATCTTTAAAATGATAGTAAACTCATAAACCCACAACAGCAAAGTATATGGGACTATGAGAGGAGAAGCACTTAGAGAATCTCTGTTTCTGATTTTGGTCTATGTTGAGGTCGGTTTCCACATACCTTCCAGAAAGAGACTTCTGAGGTAGATCCTACTTCTTTTTACCACCCTGAGTTCTCCCTCTACAGACTCTTCTATAGTCTTTCTTAGAGCCCATGACCCAAAACCAAAACTCACTGCCATCAAGTCAATTCTTACTCCTAGTGACCTGATAGGGCAGAGTAGGGTTTCCAAGACTGTAAATCTTTACGGAAGCAGACTGCCTCATTTTTCTCCTTTGGAGCAGCTGGTGGGTTCAATCCAGTGACCTTGTGATTAGCAGCCCAATGCTTTAACCACAGCACTCTCAGATGGAGAGTCCATGAAAGCAGTCCTTAAATCACAATGGACTGGGTTCTAAAAGCTTATCTGAGGGTTAGATATTTAACACTGGAAACCCTGTAAACCATGAAATAGTAAAAATTTACTTCTATTGTCTTAGAATTAACCCATTAATTGCCTCTGTCCCCAAGAGTTTTCTTCTTTGTTTTCCTCTTCCTGGGATGTTTCCAGTATATTATGAAGCCTGATGAGTTAATTCCCAACACCTGCACATGTGTTTCTGTTGAAACACACTACACAGCCCAAGCAAAAAAGAGGGTCAGTGAAGAAAGTCTTCATTGTCTTTCTTCTCTCTCCTACCCATTAAGAAATGCAGCAATGGCCCTTGAGAGAAGCCTCAGTCATGAGGTTAGAAGTTTGAGTCCTCTCTTCCTTTCTGTATCCTGGAGAACTCCTAGGACCTCCCTGCATCAAGTTCTAAGACCAAATTCTTGTGTCAAGGATGGGATATCCAAAATAGTTAATTCCTTGTCATTTCTTTCTTCTTCTTCTTCTTCTTTTTTTAAATTTAATAGACTTTATTTTTTAGAGCATAGAGCCCTGGTGGAGTAGTGGTTAAAATGTTTGGCTGCTAACTGAAAAGTTGGCAGTTCAAACCCAACAGGCACTCTGCAGGAGAAAGATGAGGCAGTCTGTTTCTGTAAAGATTTATAGCCTTGGAGACTCTATGGGGCAATTCTACTCTGTGGTATAGGGTCTCTATGAGTTGGAATTGACTCAATAGAAATGGATTTGATTTAGTTTTTGGTATTTTTTATAGAGCAGTTTCAGTTTGCAAAAAAAGTTATGCAGGAAATTCCCATATGCCCTCACGCCTTGCAATTTTGTCTCCTCTTAACATCTTGTGTATCATTTGTTATATAACTGGTAAACCAACATTGATGTATTATTACTAACTAAAATCCATAGTTTACATTAGGGTCACTCTTTGTGTTGTACAGGCTTAAGAGTTCTGGCAAATGCTTAATGTCATGTGTCCACCATTACAGAATTCACAGAATAGTTTTTCTGCCCTCAAAATACTCTGTGCTCCACCTAATCATACCTTCCCCTACTTTCTTGCCCTCTGGAAGCACTGATCTTTTCACTGTCTCTATAGTTTTGCCTTTTCCAGAATGTTACATAGTTGGAATCATACAGTAGGTAGTCTTTTCAGATTGGCTTCTTTCATTTAGTATTATGCATGTAAGATTCCACTACATCTTTTCATGGCTTGATAGTTCAATTCCTTTTGTCACTGAATTGTTGTTAGTTGCCATAAAGTTGGCACCGGCTCATGGTGTCCCCATGTGTGCAGAGTAGAACTGCTTTATAAGGTTTCCAAGGCTGTGATCTTTAGGAAGCAAATTGCCAGGCCTGTCTTCTGAAATGACTCTGGGTGGGTTTGAACTGCCACCTCTTGGCTAGTAGAGAGTGGTTGATTGTTTATGTCACACAAGGACCATCACTGAGTAATATTCCATTTTATGGATGTACTATAGATTATTTATCTATTCACCTATTGAAGGGTGTCTTAGTTGCTTCCAGTTTTTGGCAATTATGAATAAAGCTGTTATAAACATTCATGTGCAGGTTATTATGTGGACATACATTTTCATCTCATTTGGGTAAATACCTATTGTTACGGATTGAATTGTGTCCCTCCAAATATGTGTCGGAATCCTATCCTGTGTACATGTAGATGGGATCCCATTTGAGAACTGGGTTGTCTTTGTTATGCTAATGACAGCACAGCAGTGTAAATGTGTCTTAAGCCAATCCCTTTTGAGATATAAAAGGAGCAGATGAAGCACTGAAGCAAGCAAACAGGAATGGGGGAAAGATAGATGCCACATCCAAGAAATGACAAGATAAGGTGAGATAATGATTTTCCTGAAAGCAGACAAAGAGAGCCTTCCCCTAGAGCCAGTGCTTTAGCCTCCTAATGGTGACAAAATAAATTTCTGTTTGTCAAAGCCTTTCATTTGTGGTGGCATGTCTATTGTAGGAGCTCTGGTAGCATAGTGCTTAAGGCACTTGACTGCTAACCAGAAGGCTGGTGGTTCAAATGCACCAGCCACTCCTCGGAAGGAAGGTTGGACAATCTAAGTGATACCGCCTCGGAAACCCAAGGAGGGGTCGTTATGAGTCGGGTCCGACTTGATGGCAAACAACAACAACAACAACATGTCTGTTGTAGCAGCACTAGATAACATCTGTGTCCACTTTTTTTTTTTGAATGTTTACTGTAATTCCATCGTCTTTGAGCATCTGCTCTGTGCCAGCCACTAAGCCACGTGCAAAGTGTAAGACGTAAATAAAACAGAATCCTTGTCCTTAAGGAACTCAGAGTTTAGTGGGAGAGACAGATAAGTAAAATACATTGTGAAAATTTCTTGTCAACGTTATGCTTGAGACCAGAGAAAAGGAGTGGGATGAGCTAGGGAAGGTAGGCGGCTTCTTTTAAAGAGGAAGGAAGGATGAACAGGAAAGAGATGTGGACCTTGAAGGAGAGTGGAGTAGCATATAATGCATCTGAATTGCAAGTTCCTTGAAGGCCTGGGGTTTCCTCATTGTCCTAGGTTTTGTTATCATGATATCAACTTACATTTGCTACTGGGTACATGTGGCAGTTGTTATATGTCAACTTGGCTGGGCCTGGTTTTGACTGGTTGGGCAGCTGGTGGTAGTTATTCCCCATGATGAGACTGGCAATTAACTCGATGGTGGAATCTGCCATGAGCAGCTGGATAGCTGCTTTAGGGATGTGGTTTGCTTCCCATATATAAGGAGGAGATTTGGGATGGTCCCTAGTTTTTTGGCGTGCTTGAACCTCACACGTAGCTGAATCTTTATTCAGCACTCTGCCATGCTCTTGGGACTTTTAATGGATTTGAATCAATGGCCTGCTGTGTGGTTTGGTAATATCAGGACTGTGCCTTTTCACTTGTCGACCTGGGGTTTGTTAGCCTCAGCAGCCAGCAGATGCCTGAGTGAAGAGATGCCTCTAGCTTCAGTGGGTCAGGAGCAAGAGGCCAAGCTGAAGCCCAAGGTCTAGGGGGTTTCTCCCAGCCCCTAGAGGCTGGCATTTTGAACTTGGACTTCTAACCCCCCCAAATTGTAAGAAAATAAACTCCTGTTTGTTAAAGCCATCCTATTTGTGGTATATTCTTGTCAGAGTGGCACTAGGTAACCAAAACAGTATAGTATAGCATAGAGTCTTAGAGTAAAAAGTCTTGTTAGAAGCCTGAGTAGCTCTATCACATAGCAGTGTAGCCTTGGTCAAGTTTGTCAATCCCTCAGAGACTCAGTTTCCTCATATGAAAATGGAGGAAGATTCATTAACAAACTGCAATGTGTAGATGACACAACCTTACTTGCTGAAAGTAAAGAGAACTCGAAGCACTTATTGATGAAGAACATAGACTACAGCCTTCAGTATGGATTGCACTTGAACATGAAGAAAACAAAAATCCTCACAATTGGACAAATAAGGAACAAAATGATGAACAGAAAAAAACATTGCAGTTGTCAAGGATTTCATTTTACTTGGATCAACAATCAATGTCCATGGAAGCAGCAGTCAAGAAATCAAACAATGTATTGTACTGGACAAATTTGCTGCAAAAGACCTGTTGAAAATGTTAAAGAGCAGAGATGTCACTTTGAGCACTAAGGTGTGCCAGGTCCAAGCTATGGTGTTTTCAATTGCCTCATATGCATGCTAAAGCTAGATAATGAAAAAGAAAACCGAAGAATTGATGCCTTTGAGTTACAGTGTTGGCAAAGAATATTGAGTATACACCATGGACTGCCAGAAGAAAGAACAAATCTGTCTTGGAGGAAGTATAGACAAAATGCTCTTTAGAAGTAAGCATGGTGAAACTTGATCTCTTGTACTTTGGACAACTTATCAGGAGGAATAAGTCCCTGGAGAGGACATGATGTTTGATAAAATAGAGGGTCACCAAAAAAAAAAAAAGGAAGTCCCTCAATAAGATGGACTGACAGAGTGGCTGCAACAGGGCTTTGAATTAGTTCATTCTGGTTCAAACTCCCTGTTGAAAATTTGTATTTTCACCTCAGATATACTGAATCAGAATCTACATTTTAACAAGATCATCAGGTGATTCTTACAGATTTTCTGGTGATTCTTATGTATACATGGGTAACTTATTAAAATGTAGATTCTGATTTAGTCTATCTGGGGTAGAGATGCAAATTCTCAGCAGTGGGCTGAACCAGAATGACCCAGTTTGAACAATGGGCTCCAACTTGTCTACTATTGTAAGGATGGTACAGGACGTGGCAACATTTTGTTCTGTTATACATGGGGTCACTATGAGTCAGAACCAACTTGATGGCACTGAACAATACAATTCCCATTGTATAGGTTTATTGTGAAAATTAAGTGAGGTAATCTATGTCAAAAACCTAGCATGGTATTTGACTCATGTAGGAATTAAGTATGTAGCAGTTGTTGTTGGTATTATATCATGCTGAGACTCTACGAATATAGGGGTAATGACTCCTACATCCCAAAGTGAGGAGTCAGGCACTGAAGCAGGGTGTGAAAAGGGGTTGACAGACTGTTTTGCAAATATTAGTTGACCACTCTGCTCTAGCCTATAAAAGACATTGGGAAAATAAAGAGTGATAATGAGATTAGAGAATTTCTTCAAGGAGAATTGTTGATATGCTATGGATTCCCTACCTACCCTTTACCCCTATCCCTACTTCCATGGCCACTGAGAGTGAAAGGCATGTCTTTCCCTTACTCCAATTCTACTGTGTCCTATAGGGTTGCTATGAGTTGGAACTGACTTGATGGCAATGAATGGATAAGGTGTACTCAAGGAAAGAACTTTAATAGGACAACTTGAACCAAGTCCTTGGAGGTCACCATAGGCTGGCATCTGACTAATGCTTGAGAAATAAGAATGGGAGAGTCTGCACTTGGCTGTCAGCTTTGCAGGTGGTGTAAAGAGAGGCTGTTACACAGGGACAGTCATACCCACCAGGTTTGTCAGAACAAAGGGAGTGTGACAATCTCCTGAGGACCTAGTGTAGGCATGTGGGGCCAGGCTGCCTGGAGTTATCCTATACTCTGCCCAAGAGGGCTACTTTTAAAGGAGAAAAATTTTAATATAAAGAAGCTGGAGGTGTACTTCCCAGGGCTTGGGAGTGTTAGACAATTAAACTATTAGCCAGAGGAGAGGTACTCATCCATCTTAAGGGATCTACAAGTAAGAAAGGACCAGAAATGGGGGCCTTTTAGAAGAACCCTCAAAATGCACTAAAAGGAGAAAAAACAAAACTAAAGAACAATTGCCATTGAGTTGATCCTGATCCATAACAACCCCATGTGTGTCAGAGTAGAACTGTGCTCCCTGGGGTTTTCAGTGACTGATATTTTGGAAGTAGATCACCAGTCTTTCTTCTGAGGCAACTCTGGATGGATTCAGACCATGACTTTTTCTATTAGCAGCTACATGTGTTAACCATTTGCATTACTCAGGGACTCCCAAAGGGAAAATTCAGTTCAAACACCTTTGAGGCCCAGAGAGCACTGAGGTTAATCATCATGAGCATGCCCTTCCCAGGAGACCTTTGTTTTCTCCTTACCTCTCCTCCTTATCACCTTCAGCCTTAGAGGAACCAGAGACTGTCTGGTAGATGGGGTAGGAGGTGTAGAAACCAAGACAGAAGGGTAGAGAAGGTGCTGACTGCAGTCTCAAATATGGTCCGGGTGGAGGAGGGGAAAAGTAGTAACTTTAAAGAAAATTGGACATTTTGTTGAGACATACTAATTATTATTATTATTATTGAGAAGTGGATGGCCCTTCCTTCTTCCCAGTCTGTCTTTGTCTGATACTCCACTGAAAACTGTCCAACCATGGGTGACCCTGCTGGTATCTGGCATACCAGTAGCATAGACTCCAGTCTCATAGTAACACACAAGCCACCACAGCATGACAAACTTCTCAAAAAAAAAAAAAAAAAAAAATCCACTTCTCAAAAAATTGGCCAGTGAAAATCTTATGAATAGCAGTGAAACACTGTCTGATATATTACTGGAAAACTTTATGAATAGCCCTGAAACATTGTCTGATATAGTGCCAGAAGATGAGCCCTTCAGGTTGGAAGGTACTCAAAATACAACTAGGGAAGAGCTGCCTCCTCAAAGCACCATTGACCTTAACAATGTAGATGGAGTAAAGCTTTTGGGCTCTCCATTTGCTGATGGAGCACGAGTCAAAGTGGGAACACGTAGCTGCAAACATCCACTAATAATCAGGACATTGAATGTACCAAGTATGAAATTAGGAAAATTGGAAGTTGCCAGAAATGAATTGGAACACATAAAGATTGATATCCTAGGCATTAGTGAACTGAAATGGACTGGAATTGGCTATTTTGAATCAGACAATCATATAATCTACTATGCTGGGAATGACAAATTGAAGAGGAATGGCATGGCATTCATTGTCACAAAGAATGTTTCAAGATCTATCCTGAAATACAGTGTTGTCAGTGATAGGATATAATATCCATATGCCCACAAGGAAGACCAGTTAATACCACTGTTATTCAAATTTACACACCAACCACTAAAGCCAAAGATGAGGAAATTGAAGATTTTTACGAACTTTTGCAGTCTGAAATTGACCAATCAAGATGTATTGATAATTACTGGTGATTGGAATGTGAAAGTTGGAAACAAATGCAAATTACCAGTTTGTTGGAAAATATGGCTTTGGTGATAGGAATGACACTGAGATCGCATGAAAGAATTTTGCAAAAGACCAACAACTTATTCATTGCAAATACTTTTTTTCAAAACAACATAAACAATGGCCATACACATGGACCTTGCCAGATGTAATACACAGCAATCAGATCAACTACATCTGTGGAAAGGGGATGGAGAAGCTCAATATCT
This sequence comes from Orycteropus afer afer, assembly GCF_000298275.1. NCBI lineage: Eukaryota > Metazoa > Chordata > Mammalia > Tubulidentata > Orycteropodidae > Orycteropus > Orycteropus afer. The sequence continues at coordinate 8,612,269 of NW_006921640.1, forward strand.
TCAGCCAAAACAAGGTCAGGAGCTGACTGTGGAACAGACCATCAATTGCTCATATGAAAGTTCAAGTTGAGGCTTCAGAAAATTAAAACAAGTCCACAAGAGCCAAAATATGACCTTGATTACCCATCTGAATTTAGAGATGATGTGAAGAATAGATTTGATACATAGAACACCAGTGAACAAAAACTAGATGAGTTGTGGGATAACATCAAGAAGAGCATATGTGAAGAAAGTAAACAGTCATGAAAAGCACAAGAAAGGAAGAAAAGACCACAATGGATGTCAAAAGAGACTCCGAAACTTGCTCTTGAGTGGAGAGTAGCTAAAGCGAATGGAAGAAATGAGATAAAAGAGTCGAACAGAAGATTTCAAAGGGAAGCTCAAGAAGACAAAGTATTATGAAGAGATGTGCAAAGACCTCAAGTTATGAGAAATGAAGGTAAAATTTAAGCCTTGAGCTGCAATAATGAAGGATTCTATGGGCAAAATATTGAACGATGCAGGAAGCATCAAAAGAGGATGGAAGGAACGTAGTCACTGTACCAAAAATGATTGATGTTCCAATATTTCAGGAGGTGGCATATGATCAAGAACCAATGGTATTGAAGGAAGAAGTCCAAGCTGCACTGAAGGAATTGGTGAAAAGCAAGACTCTAGGGATTGGCGGAATACTCATTGAGATGTTTCAACAAACGGATGCAGCCTGGAGGTGCTTAGAAATGCCAAGAATTTTGGGAGACAGCTACCTGGCCAACTAATTGGAAGAGATCCATATATGTACCCATTCCAAAGAAAGGTGATCCAAGAGAATGTGGAAATTATGAACAATATCATTAATATCACACACAAGTAAAATTTTGTTGAAGATAATTCAAAATGGTTGCAATAGTATATTGACAGAGAACTTCCAGAAATTCAAGCCAGATTCAGATGAAGACATGGAGAGAGGGATATCATTGCTAATGTCGGATGGATCCTGGCTGAAGGCAAAGAATACCAGAAAGATGTTTACCTGTGTTTTATTGACTATGCAAAGGCATTTAACTGTGTGGATCATAATAAAATATGGATAACTTTGAAAATAATGGGGGTTCCAGAACATTTAACTGTGCTCATGAGGAGACTGTACATACTCTAAGAGGCTGTCATTTGAACAGAACCAGGAGTTACTGCATGGTTCAAAATCAGGAAGGACGTGCTTCATGGCTGTATCCTTTTACCTTTCTTATTCAATCTGTATGCTGACCAAATGCTCTGAGAAACCGGACTATGTGAAGAAGATTGCAACGTCAGGATTGGGGGAAGAAAAATTAACAACCCTTGATATGTAGATGACACAACCTTGCCTGCTGAAAATGAAGAGGATTTGAAGCACTTACTAATGAAGATCAAAGACTACTGTCTTCAGTATGGATTTTACATCAACATATAACAAAAATCCTCAGAACTGGACCAATAACCAATATACGGTAAATGGAGAGAAGACTGAAGTTGTTAGGGATTTAATTTTACTTGGATCCACAATCAACACCCTGGAAGTAGCAATCAATAAATCAGAGGTCATATCACACTGGGAAAATCTACTGCAAAAGACCTCTTTAAAGTATTAAGAAGCAAAAATGTCACTTTGAAAACTAGAATGCACCTAACCCAACATATGGTATTTTCAACTGCTTTCTATGCATGTGAAAGCTGGATGATGAATAAGGAAGACTGAAGAGTTGATGCCCATGGATTGCCAGAAGAATGAACAAATCTGTCCTGGAAGAAGTGCAGCCAGAATGCTCCCTGGAAGTGAGAATGGCCAGACTTCATCTCACTTTGGTCATGTGGTAGAAGGGACCATTCCCTGGAGAAGGATGTCATGCTTGGAAAAGTAGAGTCAGTGAAAAAGGGGAAGACCCTCAACAAGAAGGATTAACACAGTGGCTGCATAGATGGGCTCAAGTATAGCAAGGATTGTGAGGATGGTGCAGGACTGTGCAGTATTTTGTTCTGTTGTACATAGGGTTGCTATGAGTCAGAGTTGACTCAATGGCACCTAACAACAACACATACTCATTATTGAACTGAGATTGCTTTGGGGATTGAGAAAAGGAAGTTTAATTACCTCAGTGTAAACAGAAAAGTCAGAGGATTTTCTAGGGTTTTCATCCAAGGGCAATTGGTTGCCCCTCATAAGTCCGGCTTGTTCAAGTTAATGATTATCTTACTATTTTAGTTTACTGACTGCACCATAATGTGTCAAACCCCTGTGCATTTGCACATGTCAATCTCTGTTATAAGGCCCTCTTCACTCTTGTCTGCCTGGCAAAGTCCTGTTCATACATCAGAATGCTGGTCAATTATCATTTCCTCTGGAAAGCCTATCTTGAAACTCCCTCTACTATCTAGTGTTTTTCACACAATTTTTGTGTAGAAAGAGAGAGAATGCTTGATTCCAGGACAGTACCTACCAATGCCACAGTCTTGGGGAAGACTCTCTTTTTTTATAAACTACAATTACAGTAACACCTGTGAAAGCCAGAATCTGTGTAAGGCAGAAATCTGTCAGAGAAGGAAAACAGATATTTTCCACTAACAGAAATAGAAAAGTTGTAAGGCTGCACCCTGTCAAGGGCAGAAAACTTGTGAGACTTGAAAAAACAAGGCTGTCCCATTGAGTTCCAGCTCTCACAGGTTTCATTGTATTATTATTATTTTTTTCCATTCCCACACTTTTTTTTTTCCAATCAACTGGACTAAGGTATAATTTATTAATGGTCAAATACCCATGTGAAGTTCAATGAGTTTTGAAAATACATCAACCCATATAATTACTACCACACTCAAGATACAGAGCAGTTCCATCATCCCAAATGGTCTCTTGTACCCTTAAGTCACCCCTCATCCCTTGCCTGGTCCCAGGCAACCACTCATATACTTTCTGTTACAGTAGATGAGATTTGTCTTTCCTAGGGTTTCATATAAATGGAATTATATGTAACAATTCAGTTTCAATCAAGAAAAACATTTCTAGATAAGAAAAAGCCAATTTTTTTCTAGAAAATTGAAAAAAGAATTTTAAAATGTGCATTATTTTCTTCTAACAATCAAACTTATATTCACTGTTTCCAGAAAGTAAACATATTGAAATACAATCTTTTTGACTGTATTACAATTAGCTTACAATCTGAACATCTCCTCTCTCTTTTAATTTATCTCTTTCTATTCTTCTTTACTGTCTTATTTGACTAGAATATTAAAATATTATTGGCATTTTGCTCATGGGTATCTAATTTCCTTTGATTTTTAGATACAAACTGGTTTTTAATGGACTAATAAGTCTTTAAGATTACTCTGCTTGAAATTGACATGTTCATTGATCTAAATTCATCTTGAATACATCAAGCAGAATTAGGCAGATCCTAAAATGCCAAGGAAGGTGAATGAATGGCACTATGGCTTTTTGGTAACCACTCTGGCAAGGGTTGTATGTATTTTTCCTTCCTCACCTTTCCTCTTTGTAACTTACCTTTATTGTCACCTGAATCCCTAATCAAAAAACCAAAACAGTTGCATTGGGTTGATTCTGACTCATGGTGATTCCATATGTGTCAGAGTAGAGCTGTGCTTCACAGAGCTTTCAATGGCTTTTCTTTCGAGGTGCCCCTGGGTGGAGTTGAACCTCCAATCATTTGGTCAGCAGCAGAGTGCATTAACAATTTATATTACCAGGGATCCCTCCAAGTCCTTACTTTTCCTTAAATCTAAATTCTGTAGGTGATGGCTAGGTCAACCCCTTCCTCAATTTTCTCTCTTCTTTCCTGAGTAGGACAAAGAGGGAAATGTGCCAGGGTGTGATTCCAGATGCCTAGTTCCAATGCCTTCCATACACAGAAAAGAGTGCAGCAGACAGGACTGGAAGCTGTGAGCAGAAGCCTTGGCCATGGGGGCAGCTGGACCTCTCATCTCCCATCCCCCAGCCTCTCTGGTACCCTATGCTTATTGGAAATGTCACTTGTTAGCTCCCTGCTCAAACAAGGCATCTCTCTGGGGGCTTCAGCCCCTGGTGATTCTGATTGGGGAAGGAGATAGCTCTAGAAATAAAAGCCAGGGCACATAAAAGGCAAATACTATTCCCATCCCCAGCTTTCCTCTTTTTTGTGTCATTAGATTCAAGTGTTCTGCCATTGACAAATTACCTCTTGTTCAAACACTTTTTTTTTTTTTGTAATAAGATCACTATTACTTTTTTATTTCTAGTTACTAAGGAGCTCTGGTAGCCTAGTGCCTAAGGCATTTTGACTGCTAACCAGAGGGTAATGGTTCAAATCCACCAGCCACTCCTCAGAAGGAAGGTTGGGCAATCTACTTCTGTAGAGATACCACCTCGGAAATCCAAGGAGGGGTTGCTATGAGTCAGATCTGATTTTTGTTGTTGTTGTTGTTTTTAACCATGATGTAGTGAACATGTGGGATGTCTGCTCCCCATTATCCCCCATCTCTGAGAACAGTACCTGTACCATTTCTGGATTTGTACCCATCCTCACGGCCGAAATTCTTGGCTTCAGTCACGGACACTTGACACAAACTGGGCCAGACAGATCCTCCTGCCTGGAAATTTGAAATTGGAATTGAAAGAGGGATAGTTCATCTCTCTGTCACCCTAAGAAACATGGACTGGTCATGTGGTTGGAAAGCAAAAGAAGTCTGTCACAGAGATGGAATGAAATAGTCTTGTAGACAGACACAGATGTGGACATGGGAAACTATGTGGTACTAAGGGTGGGGAGACACACACATACAGTGAGCATGAGAAAGAGAGCAAGCGAGTGAGTGAGAAAGGCTGCCCTGGTGCTGCTAGCTTTCATTCCTTGCTGCCGTCCAGTTGTCCTCCTTGTATTGGTTACTATGACATATCCCTGTAAACTTACAATGAATTTTCTATTTTTGCATAAGATAGTTTGAAGTAGTTTCCTGTTAATTTACTGCCAAAAGAACTCAGAATAAGAGGCAACCTGGTACCAAGAAATGAAGCTGCATGTAACCTACTATCTAAATTATCTAGTGCTGCATAACAGAAAACCACTAGTGGATGACTTTAACAAACAGAAATTAATTCTCTCACAGTTTAGGAGGCTGTAAGTCCAAATTCAGGACTAGCTCTAGGGAAAGGCTTTCTCTCTGTGTTGGCTCTGGGGGAAGGTTCTTGTCTCCTTTCAACATCTGTGAGCTCCACAATTCTTAGAGATCTCCATGTGTCTTGACCATCCCCTGGGTCTAGGAGCTACTCAGTCCTGGGACCTTGCATGCAAAGGACGCTCTCCATTCCCAGCTCTTCTTTCTTGGTGCTCGCTTCTCTCTCCTTTTAGCTTTTGTAAGATAGAAGGTGATGCAGGCTACATCTCAGGCAAATGTCCCTACTATCAGATCAGGGCTATGACCTGATTAAGGGTGTTACATCCCACCCTAATCCCCTTACAAATGATTGGTTAACACATCAGATCACATCGTGGGGAATGATTGCATCATTATATAACTGCCAAACCACTGAGAATCATGGCCCAGCCATGTTGATGCGTAATTTTGGGGGACACAATTCAATCCATGACACTTGGCCATAGGGAAAATATAGAATTGACTGAAAAGGGGTTGGGAACAACAGGATTCACCACAGTTGGTTAAATCAGTGTTAGCTGGTGGTTTTTGATAGTTGTATTTTTGGCAGTTGGATAATTTGCCTGCTGAGGCGACTTGCAAGGCCACATGGAAGGATGTCAGACTGTGCTGCTTACTCCTTGAATAAGGTGCACAAGAGAGACAGTCTGAAGCTGTCTGGCTTAAAGTGGATAGAGAAAAACAGGTCAGTTATGTAACTTTGCTCCTTAAGTCCTTTCTGCTCACTGTATAGGATCTGAACCCACTTAAGAGTCCATTCTTAAAATTAATCATATGACTTATTGAACTGCACTTGGTGAAGCAACCTACATCTAGAACTAAATTTGGTATGCCAGTTATGAAACAGTGAAGTCCTGGCAATTGGAACAAGGACATCTGGGAAGAGTCTAGGGAGTTTGGGAGCCATCATCTTTCGATCCTTTTGGCTACACCCTCTTGCTGGACAAGGGTGGTGGTACCTCCCACTGTGAACTACACTATGAGACCAGGTTTGGAATGCTCCATACAACAGATGAGGCAGAGGCAGACATTCTCGCTGCTCTCTACACCCTAAGGTAAAACCCATTAAGCAGAGAGCACAGGTCTGGCCTCAGATTTCTTTCTAAGAAAATGGAACCCCACAGGAATTGCCCAGCTAGGTCTGCTCAACTTAGTGAGCTGTCTAGAAAAGACTTTCAGCAAATGGAGTTTCCCTAAATTAAATCAACACGTTGCCAATTAAGGTTTTACACGTGTTGTACTGCCAGAAAAACCTGAGGCCTAGACAATAGGGTTTTTAGATCGACACAAACCAACACCACAGAGCATCTCAGCCTGTCAGGGAACCCTGCAGATCTACGTTTCCTGGATACCAACTCCATGCAGAAGGCCAAACAGCACAAGCACGGTAGCCACTTCTTCCCCAACCTCTTCTCAGGGAAGCCCTGGAGAATGGCCATGATGCTGGGGAATACTGAGTGGCACTACTGACCAACCAAGGAACTGCTTCAGGTGCCAAGCAGGAGTTGATGTTCTGATGGTCCTGAACTTGGCCGGGTCATCCAGTGGGAGGTAGTATGCACCTTAGATTAGAGACTAACACATGGACTGCTGCCTGGGGGATTCTACTTTCTGCATTTGAAAACAATTTTTTTTTTTAAATTTACTTTTTAAAATATTATTTTAAATTGTGATTTTGTGAAAGTTTACAGAGCAAATTGTTTTTTCATTCAACAAATCCATACACATTTTGTATTGTGACATATACCGCAATCAACACATAGTAACAGCATTCTTCCCACTTCCTCCCTGCACCCATCCCCTCCCATCCTCCTTTCTTCCAGTCTCCTTCCACCTTCCTAGCTCTTGTTGTGGTCAGGTGCTGTGGAGTCAATTCCCACGCAAAGTGACTCTCTGTGTACAACAGAAAGATATACTGCCGGGTTGTATGCCATCATCACAATCCTTGCTATACTTGAGCCCATTGATGCAGCAAGTGTGTCAATCCATCTTGTTGAGAGTCTTCTCATTTTTTGCTTACCCATTATGTCACCAAGCATAACATCTTTCTCCAGAGAATGGTTCCTTCTGACAACACGATCAAAGTAGGTGAGACGAAGTCTGGGTGCTCTTGCTACCAAGTAGCATTATGGCTGCACTACTTCCAGGACAGATTTGTTTGTTCTTCTGACAGTCCATGGTATTTTCAGTGTTCTTTTCCAAGACCGTAATTCAAATGCATCAACTCTTCTTCACTTTTCCTCTTTTATTGTCCATGCATATGAGGCGATTGAAAATGCCATGGTTTGGGTTAAGCACACCCTAGTCTTCAAAGTGACATCTTTGCTTCTTAACACTTAAAGAGGTCTTTTGCAGCTGCTTTGCCCAGTGAAACAGGACATCTGATTTCTTGACTGCTGCTTCCTTGGGTGTTGATAGTAGATCCAAGTAAAATGAAATCCCTGACAACTTCAACCTTTTTTCCATTTATTATGATATTGCTTACTGGTCCAGTTGTGACAATTTTTGTTTTCTTTATGTTGGGGTATAATCCATACTGAAGACTGTGGTCTTTGATCATCAGTACCCACTGCCATAGAGTCGGTTCTGACACATAGCAACCCCCATAGGGTTTCTGAGGCTATAAATCTTTACAGAAACAGATTGCCTGGTCTTCCTTCTGAGCAGTGGCTGGTGAGTTTGAACTGCCAACCTCTGGTTAGCAGTCGAATGCCTTAGGCAATGTACTACCAGAGCTCCTTTGGATCATCATTAAGTGCTTCAAATCATCTTCATTTTCAGCAAGCAAGGTTGTGTCATCTGTATATTGCAGGTTGTTAATGACTTTTCCTCCAATCCTTATGCTTTATTCTTCATATAGTCCAGCTTCTCTGATTACTCGCTCAGCATACAGATTGAATAAGTATGGTGAGAGGATAAGCCATGATGCACACCCTTCCTGATTTTAAACCATGCAATATCCCCTTGTACTGTTTGAATAACAAACTCTTGAAGTATGTACAGGTTCCTCATAAAACAATTAAGAGTTCTGGAATTCCCATTCATAGTCAATAAAATACAGATAAACATCTTTCTGGTATTCTTTGCTTTCAGCCAAGATCCATCTGACATCAGCAATAATATCCTTCATTCCACATTGACATCTGAATCTGGCTTGAATTTCTTTAAGTTCCCTGTCAAATTACTGATATATATATATAATGTATATCACATCTCATATATATATTTTATATATATAATGTGTGCCCAAAATCTCACACACACACACAAACACACACACACATATATACATTCTTAGCTCTATCCCTGGGAAAATGCTGTCATCTGGATCTCATATGATTGATTATCCTAAAGAGTGTGTACCCTCCTGATATTACCATTCACCTTATGTTGTTGTTGTTGTTGTTAGGTGCCATTGAGTCATTTCCGGCTCATAGCGACCCCATGCACAGCAGAATGAAACACTGCCCGATCCTGTGCCAGCTCCACGATCCCTGCTATACTTGAGCCCATCATCACAGCCACCGTGTCAATCCATCTCGTTGAAGGCCTCCCCCTCTTTCATCGTCCATCCACCCTACCAAGTATGACATCCTTCTCCAAGGAATGGTTGCTTCT
>NW_006921640.1:8623660-8650876 GCF_000298275.1 Orycteropus afer afer
TTCCAATTTTCCTAGATTCATACTTCATACATTCCATGTTCTGATGATTAATGGACGTCTGCGGCTGTTTCTCTTCAATTTGAGTGGTGCCACATCATCAAATGGAGGTCTCGAAAGCTTTACCTTATTCATAGGAGTAAGTCTGGGTTTACTCAGATGATGCAGCTCTTTCCCAGTCCTGTTTTGAGAGCCTTCTAACCTAACCGGACTATTCATAAATTTGGGTGGTAATGTATCAAACAGTGTCTCTTTGCTATTCATAAGGTTTTCCCTGGCCAGTTCTTTGAGAAGTGGATGGCCTCCTCCTTCTTCCTAGTCTGTCTCAGTTTGTAAGCTGGGCTGATACCTGTGCACCATGTGCATCCCACTGGGTTTGAAACATCAGTGGCTCAGCCTCAAAACTCACATCAACACGTCACCACAGTAGGACAAAGTGACAGACAAGTTTGCCTCCCTGCTGGAAACCTCTCCTACAACCCTTACCTGGGTCCCTGAGGCTGACTCCTCCTCTGTCCAGATTCCTAGGCCTTTTAATCCCCTTTCTCCCGCTCTCTTGCCCTGCTGCTTTGAGCATGCCTGAGTTCCCTCTCCTCACCTGGATCCCTGCAGCTGACTGCTATTCACCTTATAGGTCGGTTTATCATTTGGCTGCTAGTTCAGTCACTGGGGTTAAGTCAATTCCAAGCTAGAAGGGTGTCTAACGGCCATTGTCTCAGGGGTTCTACCAGTCTTCATCATCCCACCAAGCCTGGTGTTTTTTTTTTTTTTTTTTTTTTTAATGACTCTTAGATTTGTTCCACATTTTCTCCTACTCTATGTGGGACCTCTTACTGTGATCCTTTTCAGAGCAATCAGCAGTGATAGCCAGGTACCATCTAGTTCTAGTTCTAGTCTCAGGGTTATGGAGGCTGGGGTTCATATGCTCCCATTAGTACTTTGGACTAATTGTTTCCTGTGTCTTTGTCTTCTTTCTTCTTCTTCTTTTTTATTTATTGTGCTTTGGGTGAAAATGTATGTCTTTGTTTTCTTCACTCTTCTTTGCTCTGGGAGGTGGAGGCAGACCAATAGTTGTACCTTAGATAGCTACTCACAAGTTTTTTTTTTAAATTGTGATTTGGGTGAAAGTTTACAGAGCAATTTCATTTTCCATGTAACAGTTCATACATATTTTGTTTCATGAAATCGATTGCAATGCCCATAATGTAATAATAGTAATAACAATGTAAAATTTTCCCACTTCCTACCTGAGGTTACCTTTTCCCTTCGTCCTTCTTTCCTATGTATTCTTGCCTTCTGAGCTATCGCCCTGTGCAAATGCTGCCCTTCTGATCTCCCATGGTTGATTGTTCTAAAGAGTGTACCCACCTGGCGTAAATGTTCACTTTACACATCTGTCCATTGTTTGACTGGAAGTCATGGGAGTGACTTCAGTTCCAGTCCTGAAGGATGACTAGGGGCCATAGTCTCAGGGGTTTTATCAGTCTTTTTGGTAGGGTAGTGCCGAAGGCACTTGACTGCTAACCAGAAGGCTGGTGGTTCAAACCCATCAGCCACTCCTTGGAAGGAAGGTTGGACAATCTACTTTCGTAGTGATACTGCCTTGGAAACCCAAGGAGGGGTCGCTATGAGTCGGGTCTGACTCAATGGCTCATAACAACAACAACAACATTAGACCAGTAAATCTGGTCTTTTTTTTTTTTTTTTTATGATTTTGAATTATGTTCCACATTTTTCTCCCACTCTATCCAGGATCTCCTATTTTGATCCCTTTCTGACATTGATAGCTGGGCACCATCTAGGTCTTCTGATCTTAGAGTCATGGTGGCTGAGGTTTCCATAGCCCACTAATTCCTTGGATTGTTTCCATACACTTTTTTTTTTTTTTCCATTCTTCTTTGCTCCAAACAAGGAGAGACCAATTGTTGCATCTTGGATGGCTACTTGCAAGCTTTTAAGACCCCATTGTTACTTACCAAAGTTAGGATGTAGAACAACATTTTTGTGTAGTATATTATGGCAGTTGAACTTGGTGGCCCCCAAAACCATAGTCCCAAGCCCATGGGCCCAGTGACTCACTCCCTCAGGGGGTTTGGCTGTGGCTGGGAAGTTTTAACTTTGGCCCCGATAGGTCAATTGTATACATGGACGTTTTTATAGTACATACAAATACATCTGTAGAAATGCCATCTGCCATACTTGTATATGGTCATGAGTATATTCTCTTTTGCCTAGATATACCTGATAATTTAGCCTGTCTACCTATGTATCCACCCAAACATTGATGTTTGTTATTATTGGTAATGCAGTGTTGTGTATGTAAAAATGTTTATCTTTGTTGTCTGTACCTCTTGCATTCCCCAGCTTTTAAGACCCCAGTTGCCACTCACCAAAGTAGGATTTAAAACTTTGTGTTTGTGGACTATGTTATGCCAATTGACCTTAGTCAATGGTCCTGAGTCTCTATACCCAGCAACTCATTTCCTTAAGGTGTGTGGTTATGACTCAGATGTTTTCATAACTTTGATCCCTGTATGCTCTTCTATATTGTTGGATATATTTGCAGCACATATAAATACATAGGTTGAGATAGCTTCAGTCAAACCAGTATATATTCTTGGGTGTAGTCCCATTAACCTTTCCAGCCCTGTTCAGATTATCTATCTAGGCATATACTCATAAATTATCATTATTTCAGGATTGTGTATGTAATAGTATTCACCTTTGTTGTCTTTAACTCTTGTGCTCCTCCCTATGCCTTCCAGTGTCTCAATCTTTTTGTGCTTACCTCCCCCTTATTGTATACTGCCTTTCCCTTCACCTAAGTTAATACATGTCTATTCTCTAGTTGGTTATTTTCCCTCTCCTCCCCTCCCACCCCTTGTAACCTTCAAAGAGCAATTATTTTTATTTGCAAATCTTTTAACTTTTTACACTAGTGGTCTCATGAAATAATTGTCCTTTTGTGATTGACTAATTTCACTCAAATAATGTCCTCTAGATTCATCCATGTTATGAGATGTTTTGTAGATTGATTCATCATTATTCTTTAATGTTCTGTAGTATTCCATTGGGTACAAGCACCATAGCTTGTTTATCCATTCATCTATTGATTGATGTTTAAGTTGTTTCCATCTTTTTGCTGTTGTGAATAATGCCGTGATGAACATGGGTGTGCATATATCTGTTCATATTATGACTCTTATTTCTCTAGAATATATACCTAGTAGTGGGTTTGCTGGACCATATCGTGTTTCTATTTCCAACTTCTTAAGGAAGTGCCACACTGCTTTCCACAATGGTTGTACCATTTTACAATTCCACCAGTAGTGTATGAGTTTTCCACTCTCTCCACACCCTCATCAGCATTTATCGTTTTCTGTTTTTTTGAACTTTGCTATTAATGCTGAGGTGAGATGATATCTCATTATTGTTTTTATTCACACCTCTCTAATGGCTAATGATTGTGAGCATTTCTTCATGTATTTGTTAGCTGTTTGAATGTCTTCTTTACTAAGAATTGCTGTTGGATTTTGTCAAAAGCCTTTTCTGCATCAATTGATAGAAGCACGTGGTTCTTCTCTTTGGTTTTATTTATGTGGTGTATTATGTTGACTGTTTTTCTAATGTTGAACCATCCTTGCATACCTCATAAGAATCCCACTTGGTCATGATGTATTATTTTTTTGACATGTTGTTGGAGTCTGTTGACTAGGATTTTGTTGAAAATTTTTGCATCTGTATTCATGAGAGATATTGTTCTGTAATTTTCTTTTTCAGTGATATCTTTGCCTGGTTTTGGTATCAGAGTTATGCTTGCTTCAGAGAAGGAGTTCAGAAATATTCCATATTTTCTATGCTCTAGAATTGTTTGAGTAGAATTAGTGTGAGCTCTTCTCTTAAATTTCTTCCTTTTTGATAGGTCTGTTCAAATTTTCTACCACAGATTATGTTAGTTTGGGTAGGTAGTGTGTTTCTAGAAATTTGTCTATTTCTTCTAGGTTTTCAAATTTGTTAGAGTACAGTTCTTCATAATATTCTGTTATTATCCTTTTTATTTCAGTAAATTCTGTTTCATTTCTTATTTGTGCTATCTGCATCTTCTCCATCTTTTCCTTTGTTAAATTTGCCAATAGTTTGCAAACTTTATCAGTCCTTTCAAAGAACCAACTTCTAGTGTTGTTGATTCTTTCTATTGTTTTCTATTTTCTGTTTTGCTTATTTCTGCTAGAATCTTTATTATTTCCTTTCTTCTGGTGATTGCAGGCTTTTTGTGCTGTTCTTTTCTAATATTAAGTTGAGAGTTTTGATGGCATAGTGCCTAAGGCATCTGACTGCTAACCTGAAAGCTGGCGGTTCAAGCCCACCAGCCGCTCCTCGGAAGGAAGATTTGGTAATCTACTTCCATAGTGATACCACCTTGGTATCCCTTGGAAACCCAGGGAGGGGTTGCTATGAGTTGAATCAACTAGATGGCAGTGAGTTTGGTTTGGGTTTTCTAATATTTGGATGTGTTGGGTTAAAGTGTTGATTTTGATTCTTCTTTTTTGGTGTGTGCATCTATTGCTATAAATTGCCTTCTGATCACTGCTTTTGCTGTGTCTCAAAGATTTTGGTATGTTGTGTTTTCATTCTCATTTGATTCAAGGAATATTTTAATTTCATTTTTTTAAAAAAATTTCTTCTATCACATAGTTTTTAACAGAGTGTTATTCAGTTTCCATATATTTGGTTTTTTTTTCCCCCTTTATCTTCCTACTGTTGGTTTCTATCTTATAACATTATAATCTGAGAAGATGTGTTGCAGTATTTCAATGGTTTTAAATATATTGAGGCTTGCTTTGTGGCCTAACATATAGTCTATTCTCAAGAAAGTTCTATGGGCACTTGGAAAGAATGTATATTGTGTTATTATTGGGTAGAAAGTTCTGTATACATCTATGAGGTTTAGTTGGTTGATTGCGTTGTTTGTCTCTTCTATATCTTTTTTAAGTTTCTTTCTAGTTCTGTGCTTCACTGAAAGTGGTGTATTAAAGTCTCCTGCTCCTATTGTGGAGTTGTCTATTTCTCCTTTCATTTCTGTTAAAGTTTGATTTATATACTTTGAGTTCTTTAATTGTGTGCATAGGTATTGATTATGGTTATGTCCTTATGTTGATTGACCCTTTAACCATTATATAACGTCCTTCCTTTCTCTCTCTCTCTCTTTTAATTATTTTTGCTTTAAAGTTAATTCAATCAGAAATTGTTATTGTCAATTCTGACCTTTTTTTGGTTGTCATTTGCTTGATATATGTTTTTCCATGCTTTGATTTTTAGCTTATCTTTGTCTAAGGTGTGTCTCTTGTAGATAGCATATTGATGGGTTAGGTTTTCTTATCCATTCTGCTATTCTCTGTCTCTTGATCGGTGCATTTAATCCATTTACATTTGATGTAATTATCGATAGGTATGAATTAACTGCTGCCATTTAGCTGTTGTGTGTGTGTTTGTGTGTGGTGATGATGGTTTTTTTGTTCCATATATTTTTCTGTGCTGAGTTAATTTTGTTTATGGATTTTCTTATCATTTCCTTCATTGCTATTGTTTTAGTGTTTTCTGAGACTTTATGATTTTCTTCTTTTTTTATTTTGGTGTGCAAGTTTATTATTTTTCTTTGCAGTTGCACTGTTATTTATTATTTTCTCAAGTTTAAAGCAGTCCATTCTATCTTGATTTTTGTCTTGACTTCATCTCCATTTTGAAGTTCTATAACTACAGCTTTATTTTCCCTTTTTTGTTATCCTCATTTATAAACAGGTATCTCTGGTTCTCTGTTTTGTGTTTTGTAGGTTTATTTTATTTCTGAGATTTCTATTTTTGGGTTGATTTCCAGGTGATGTTACCATTTATCTTAATCCCAAGTTGTTGTCTTCCATTGGTGGTCTCTGTCTGGAGGACTCCCTTTAGCATTTCTTGTAAGGTTGGTCTGGTTCTTAATTCTCTTAATTTCTGTTTATCTCAGAATGTCCTAATTTCATCATTGTATTTGAGAGAAAATTTTACTGGATATATAATTCTTTTTTGGCAATTAAAAATTTTTTAAATTGTGATTTGGGTGAAATTTTACACAGCAAATTCATTTACCATATAGCAGTTCATACGCATTTTGTTTCATGACACCGACTGCAATTCCCCACAGTGTAAGAGCTCTCTTCCCACTTCCTCCCTGTAGTTACCTCTTCCCTGTGTCCTTCTTTCCTATGCATTCCTGTCCCCCTGAGTTATCTCCCTGTGCAAACACAGTTGGCAATTTTTTTCAGTGTTTTATATATGGCACCCCATTGCCTTCTTGCTTGCATGGTTTCTGCTGAGAAATCAGAGTTTAGTCTTATTGGTTCTCCTTTGTAGGTGACTTTTTGTTTTTCTTGAGCTGCTTTCAAGATTCTTTCTTTTTCTTTAATTTTGGAAAGTTCTATCATGATATGTCTTGGTGATTTTCTCTTGGGGTCTATTATTTGGATCTGTTGAGCTTTCAAAATGCATGTTTTCTTGTCTTTCATAAAATTAGGGAAGTTTCCTTCCAAAAAATCTTTGACAATTTTCTTGGTGCTCTCTCTCTCTCTTTATTTTTTTGTCTCTTTCTGTTCAGGAATTCCAATCACATGTCAATTAGTCCTCTTCCTGGTGTAGCAAATGAATCTTAAGCTTTCTTCATTTTGTTTAATTCTTTTTTGTTATTGATTGTTCCTCTGACAGACTGGTCTTGAGAGATTTGTCTTCAATCTCATTGATTCTGTGTTGCATTGATTCAGTTCTACTCCTTTGTCCTTTCAATTGTTATCCATTTCTGAAAATTTAGTACTAATCTCTTGGATTTCTATTTTCTGCTTTATATGGTTTCTAATTTTCCATTTATTTTGTTGATTTGTTCTTGTGTATATATATTTTTAATTCTTGTATATTTTTGTTTTGATTTTCCTTGATTTTGCCTGTGGTTTCCTCAATCTTTTTCTCCCATTGGAGATACCTAAATATAATTCTTTTGAATTCCTTATCAGGTAATTCCATTAGTACTTCTCCCTCCAGAAGATTTTCTGGCCTTGTACTTTGCTTCCTTGTTTGAGGCATCATGCCCTATTTATTTTTATTATTATTATTTTTTTGTGTGCATGATTTGAAGTTGTCTGTTGTCTCCAAGACACTGTAGTGTTATTGTATTAATTTGTTAATTATATAATGGTTTGCTTCACTTGGATTTTTGTTTTGTTCCCTTTAAAATAGCCAGGCAACAGAGCAGTTGTGTTACTCTGTTCACTAGTTTGTCAGCACTGGAGCACTCGTCATTTGTCTCTGGGCAGAGATGGTAACAGGTGAGAGTTGTGGGTGCAAATATCTGATCACTGATTGTGCAGAGCAGTTGAGAAGAGGCTGTGTTGCTGTTGGCTGCTGCCTGTCATTGGTCCAGTAGTGCTGGAGCAGGTGGTGACACTCATCTAGTGGGTGGGGCAGCAGGTGTGGGTGGGTATGGGTGGGTAGGGTCACTGGTTTGGTTCCAACTGCTGAGGACATATAGAAAGGAAAAAAAAATAGGAGAGTGTAGGAATGGAGAAGAAAAAGAAAAGAAAGAAAACAATGAAAAAAAAAATGGGAAGGGGGAGAGGGATACCTAAGAAGAAAGAACAAGAGGAAAAAGGAAAAGAAAAAAGGGAAAAGGAAGAAACAAACAAACAAACAACAACAACAACAAAAGGAAACAATGGCAAGTGACAGACACCAAGCATGGCTGCAGTGGAAATGGGACACTTGCTTCACAGGAGCATGCACCACCAAATACAAAGTGTCAGGGGAAGCACTACTAAACATAGAGTTGGTGGAGGCATGGTACTCAGCCAGGTGGGAAAAAAAAAAGGAAGAGAAGGAAAAGAAAAAAATGGTGTGGGGAAGTAGGATAAAAAGAAAAAGAGAAAAAGGCAGAAAAAAGCAAAGACGGGCTAGAGGGAAGGGCTGAGAATAAGGGATGGAAGAAAGAAGAGAGAGGAGAGGGAGAGGGGGAAAAAAAAAAAAAAAAATGGTGCACACATTAGATGCCAAATACAGCTACAGCAGGAACGCAGGGCTCGCTCTGAGAGAGATCACACTGCCATCCACGGAGGGGTGGGAGCAGGTGCTGCTGACCATGGAGGTGTGGGCAGGAACAAAAAGAAAGAAAAAGAAGATAAGAAAAAAAAAAAAAAAAGATTGGGTGAAGAGGAAGGAACAAAAGAAAATAAAGAAAAGGAAAACAAGGCAGAGAAGAGGGTAGAACTAAAGAGAAGGAAAAAAGAAGAAAAAAGAAAGAAAACAGCAGCACAGTACGTTGAAAGTGCGACCACCAAAGACACCTGCACCAGAGTGCACACTTCCTACCGTGGAAGGACTGGAACAGGTGTTACTAACTGGGTGAACAGTGGTGGAGGGCCTTCTTCACTTCTGGACAGAAGAACTAAGCAGAAAAGATTTGGGGGTGGGGGGAAGTAGCCCAGCACTGCAGTGGGCGGAGTTTGACTAGACGCAGGGTGGCTGGGAGTGGGAAAGCTGTATGTCTGGTAACTTGTAAGTTGTGAAAGATAAGGAGAGAGGACATACCTCTCTGGTTGCCTGATCACCGATGTGGGTACTGATCCAGTTCTGGACAAGTTTACTCAGTTATCAGAACCTGCTCTGATCAGAACGCTACTTGCAATAATTCAAAATGGTCACCCTGTGCCAGTTGCAGTTTCTCTCTCCTTGGTCTCTATTTTCCTTTAGTCTCTTCCTGTCATCAGTGTTTGATCTACTTCTAAATCCCTTCCTTTGAAGCTCTGGGATCTAGGATAGTCAAGTGTTACTTTTTCCCTTGTTTTTTCCAGTCTCTGTTGTAGAGGGTCTGAATAGTGTATCTGCCTAGTCTGCCATCTTGGACCCAGAAACTTTTATTTTATTTTATTAATTTTTATTGTGATTTGGGTGATAGTTTTTTTTTTTTTTTTTAATATGATTTGGGTGAGAGCTTACAGAGCAAATTCATCTTCCATACAGCAGTTAACATATACTTTATCTCATGACATTGACTGCAATTCCCTATAATGTAACAGCTCTCTTCCCACTTCCTCCCTATAGTTACCTGTTCCCTGGGTCCTTCCCTCCCATGATCTCTGCCTGAGCTGTCTGAGCTGTCTTCCTGTGCAAACACTGCCCTTCTATTCTCCCATGGCTGATCGCTCCAAGGAGTGTATCTACCTGATGTAAATGTTTAGCCCATATGCCAGTCTATGTTCGGCTGGAAGCCCCAGGAATGAGTTAAATTCCAGACTTGAAGGGTAACTAGGGCCCACAGTCCTACAGGTCTCACCGGCTCTTTTAGACCAGCAAACCTGGTCTTTTTTTTTTTATGATTTTGGGTTTTGTTTACATCGTTCTCCC
Organism: Orycteropus afer afer; assembly: GCF_000298275.1. Taxonomy (NCBI): domain Eukaryota; kingdom Metazoa; phylum Chordata; class Mammalia; order Tubulidentata; family Orycteropodidae; genus Orycteropus; species Orycteropus afer. The sequence continues at coordinate 8,633,081 of NW_006921640.1, forward strand.
ACTCCATCCAGGATCTCCTGCACTGATCCCCTTCTGAGTGTTTGACAGTGGTAGTCAGGCACTAGCTAGTTCTGATCTGATGGTCATGCAGGCTAAAGGTCACATGATCTACTAGTCCTTTGGACTGATTGTTTCCATGTGTATTTGGTTTTCTTCATTGTTCTTTGCTTTGGACAAGGAGAGACCCATCATTGTATCTAGATGGCTGCTTGCAAGCTTTTAAGACCCTAGTGACTTCACCAAAGTAGGATGTAGAACAATGTTTTTGTGTAGTACTTTATGCCGATTGAGTTTCATGTCCTCTGCACCTATGGTCCTGAGCCCACAAGTCCACCTACTCACTCTCTCCAGGTAGCTGGCTATGACCAAGAAGTCACCACACCCTCCTTTTAATTTATTTTTTAAGAAACTTTTTATTGCAGTAAATATATATGTACCAAAACATTTCAGTATTCGTCACATATAAAATTCTATATCATTATGTCCATCATGTTGTTCAATCCTTTTTCACTTTCTATGTGGGAACCTGATGGCTATTGCCCAGTGTTCTGTGTCAGATGAGATGTGGATACTTACTTTTGACCATTTTCTTCATATACTGGACTAGCTAGAGACTGACCTGGGTAAGAATTGGGCATTGCCTATGATCAGGGCCTGAGTCAGTCATCCCATGGAGTCCCCTCTGAATGCAGTAGGAAGAGGTGAAAGATGTTTGCTCTTCGCAAGTCACATCATGACTTCACTGATGTGGGGCAAGTCATGGATTCTTGGCTTAGGAAAAGCAGATGGATTTTTTTCTTTCCTGGGAATTTTGAATTGAATCTAAGAGAGAGATAATGGATTTCTTTGAGTGGCTCAACTACACGAGACTCCAGCACCACTGGGGACGATGGGGTCCTTCCATGGCTGTGAGGCAGCCATGTGCATGGAAGAGCAGAGCAAGGTGACAGCTTTGCACACAGTGTCTCTCTTTATCTATAATCTTTATCTGTCTATATTAAGAGAAATTGAGATCTGATTCATGGTTGTTTTCCTGATTCTTGTTTATCGGGAGGAAGGGTTGCACTCTCTGTTTTGGGTTTCATGAAATCTCCTGGACCCTTCCTCCTTTTTAGTTAACTTTTAATTTTGAAATAATTATAGATTCAGAGGCAAGTGTGAAGACAGTAAGGAGAGGTCTAATGTAGCATTCATCTAGTTTCCCTCAATAGTCACAATTTACATAACTACAGTACACTATCAAAGCCAGGAAATTGACCTTGGCAAGAAGTGTGTAGATAATTCTGTGCCATTTTGTCATCTGTGAAAATTTTTGTAAGCATCACTGCAATCAAGATGCAGACATCCTACATCACCATGAAGATCTTCCTACTATCCCCTTATAGTCACACTCACCCCCTCCTTCTCACTATCCTAATCCTTGGGCACTACAATCTATATTTACTCCTTATACTTTTGTCATTTGGACAATGTTCTATAAATGGAATCCTGCAATTCATGACCTTTTGGTGTTGGCTTTTTTTTTTTTTTTCACTCAGTATAATGGCTTTGAGCTCCATCCAAGTTGTTGCATGTATCAGTAGTTTGTTCCTTTTCATTACAGAGTAGTATCCCATGCTATGGATGGATATCCCACCATTTGTTGAATCACTTACCTGTTGAAGGACACTTGTTTCCAGTTTTGAATTATTTCATATGAAAGTGCTGTGAACATTCATGTACAGGTTTTTGTGTGAACATAAGTTTTTATTTCTCTGGGATAAACACTCAGGTGTGCAATTGCTTGGTCATATGGTAAGTATATTTTTGTTTTTTAAGAAAATGCCAAACTATTTTCCAGAGTGGCTGTACCTTTTTACTTTCCCATCAGCAATGTATGAGCAATCTAGTTTCTCTTCATCCTTGCCAGCACTGGTAGTAATTTTTTTTTTTTTTTTTAAATATTAGCTGTTCTAATAAATGTATGGAGTCCCTGGATGGTACAAATAGTTAACATGCTTGGCTGTTAACCAAAGGTTGGAAGTTTGAGTCCATTCAGTCTCACATTCACCGGAAAAGAAAAGCCTGGTGATCCACTTTTAAAAAATCAGCCATTGAAAACCCTATGGACCACAATTCTACACTGATCCGCATGGAATCATTATGAGATGGAATTGATTACATGGCAGCTGATGGTTTAACAGATGTGTAGAGTTAACTCTTTGTGGTCTCAAATTGCATTTCCCTAATGGCTAGTAATGTTGAACATCTTGTCATGTGCATATTTGCTGTCCATCTATACTCGATGAAATGTCTCTTCATGTCTTTTGCCCATTTTCTAATTCATTGCTTTCTTTTCTTTCCTTTGTTTTTTAAACTATTGCATTTTGATATAAAGTCTCCCTTTTTGTTAGGAAGTTTGAAATTGGCTTCTGCTTTCAGAAGTTGGCTTCTTGCAAACCTAAAACTCATGGATAATCTACGTTTTCATTTAATGACAATCAAATTAGCTAACATTTACTGAGCACATACTTTATGCCAGGTACTATTCTAAGTGATTTACAGGTTTTAGCTCATATGATATATGTTGTTTTTATAAACATCACATGTTGTTTTTAAAAACATTAACTGCCATTACAATCTAGTTAGCAAATCTAATTGTTGACATAAACAAACAACCAGGCACTGGTAAATTTGAATTAGCTGAGTTTATTTGTGTTTCAGTTGGTGGAAAGAAAACTGAAGCTACGGAAGTCATTCCACAAGAGTGCATGACTCACCATAGCCACTCTTAAAGTGAAATAAATAAATAAATAAAAATTAAAATAAAAAATCACAAGCTCATATATGGTTTCCTTGTCATTTGTTTTAAGTAAATATGTGGCAATCTTCAGTTCAATAAATTCTAAGAACAATATCCCCCAAGACTTTAGTCTCCTAAAAACAAATAACGACAACAACAAAACCCAAACCTGTGCCACTGAGTTGATTCTGACTCACAGCAACCTACAGGATAGACTAGAGCTGCTCCATAGGGCTTCCAAGGCTGTAAATCTTTAAGGAACCAGGCTGACACATCTTTCTCCCATGGAGCGTCTGGTAGGTTTGAACAACTGACCTTTAGGTTAGCAGTTGAATGCTTAACTACTGTGCCACTAGGGCTCATTCTCCTTAAAATAAAACCAGAAAATAAATGTACGTTTATATTATATAAAGGAGCTCTGGTAGTGTAGTGGATAAGGCATTTGGCTGCTAACCAGAGGTTAGCATTTCAAACATATCAGCTTCTCTGTGGAAGGAAGATAGGGCAATCTACTTCTGTAAAGATTTATAGCTTTAGAAACCAAATGGGGGTCACTATCAGTTGGAATAGACTCGATGGCAGTGAGTTTGTTTTGTTTTATGGTTTATATTATATACTAAAAAAACCAAATTCACTGCCATTGAGTTGGATCTGACTCATAAAGACCCCTCCTTGGGTTTCTGAGGCAGTATCACTACAGAGGTAGATTGCCCAACTTGCCTTCTGAGGAGTGGCTGGTGGGTTTGAACTGCCAGCCTCTGGTTAGCAGTCAAATGCCTTAGGCACTATGCCACCAGAGCTTTTAAAACCTGCATTATTGTGAATGAAGTAGATACACATGCAGGGATCAGATATTTGGAATTCCTGTGTGAGGCTAGGGCCATATTTATTAAGATTTGGAGAGGGATCAGGGGTTCCATGAGGGTCTCCAAGGTTACTACCCAGTAGAACTACCTCTGCAAAGGGCAAGGCCCCTCTGTGGACTGGTTATGCTCCTTTGTGTCCCAGGAACTATAAGTATGAGTTATAGGTGATTCAAGCCATTGAGTATGGACTGCCATTATACTCTTGGCTTCTGAATAACCAATCATTTATGCTTTCTTTTTTTTCATACTCAAAATCAATGAAAAGATGCAGAATACTCACTCTCACACATTAAAAAACAAAACAAAACAAAAGAAAATACCAGTTGCTGTCGAGTCAAACTCTATGTGTGTCTTAGAGTAGAACTATGCTCCACAGAGTTGTCAATAGATGATTTCCTGCAAGTAGATTGGTATGCTTTTCTTCTGAAGTACAAACTTTCTTCTGAGAGTAGACTCCACTTCTAACCTTTTGATGCAGCCATGTGCATCAACCATGTATACCATCCATTAGACAGGTGCAGTTCCACCCTTGGAAAGATAAATGAATTAGGTCCTCACATGAGGATTCAGGGAATGGCCACCACAAGCCAGATGTCTCAGTGTTACTGCCACAGTGCTGGGGAACTAGAGCTGTGAAAGGTGGCATTAGCAGAGGTGATTTTGCAGATCTTCACATGGTGGAGCCCCATGCCCTTTTGACTAATGTCCAGCTACTGCATGTAGATGCATTGATCACAATCAATGGGCTCAACCCACAGTTGACTTAGTAGGGGCAGAGATCACTTCAGCTCACCTACCTTTCAAGCAAAGCTCACAGAAGCTTTGAACATTGAGGTTTGAGGAACCCAGTACCCATCCAGCCTTCTCTTCTATCTGCTCCCTGATTGTCTTTCCACCTTTCTAAGCCAGTAGCTTTGACCTTGAGGATTTCTCTTCTGGTTTTGGTCTCTCCTCACCCTTTATCTTTTGGACTTGATGCTTGACATGTTTTCCTACAAGAACTGTGTTTCCATCTCCATTCTTGTTCCTTCACAATGTTGCCCTGTGACACTTCAGTGAAGCCCCTCAGATTCTCCCATCCAGTAAGGCTGGGATGTGGGGGAGGTGGTTCACCTCACTAGCCTCACTCTTTCCCTTCACAGTATTTTTCTGCTTCCACCTCAAATATATATATTTTTTCCAAAGTTCAAATATAGGTGTTACCGCTTAACAGCTAGGCAATCTGCAAGTTACTTTCCTCATCTGGATCTTTCTTTTATAAAATGGAGTGGATCCTTTCTCCCAGGACTCCAGTGAGATTTAATGATTATGTTTACATGTGATGATTATCACAGCCTAGGACTCCAATTGTAGCTATTATATAGAAAGCTGTAGGAGGCAAGAGCAGCCTGCTCCTTTCCCTTCTCCCTTACCTTGGCCTCTGCCCTCTGGTCAGTGCTGTCCTGTTTTCCCACCTCTTGTCCCAGCCCCACCCTCTTTCATAGTCAGTTAGGGAGACTCAGACAGAACAGCTCCCATTTCCTGGTGGCAGAGGATATCTGACTGGTTGCCATCACCATGGCAACTCACTGTCTCTCTCTCTCTCTCTCTCTTTCTCTCTATCTCCTTCCCCCCCCCCCCTTTCCAGGGCCGGCAGATTTGTGGAGTTGCAGACTTCTAATGGTTGGGAAGGAAGAGGAGAGAGATACTGGGGGAGGGGACAGAGGTTTCCTTGACTGCCAGGACCACCACCCTTTTTGGGTTCATTTGGATCCCAGACTCAAGCCTCGTATGCAGTGTGGCCTCTATTGTCTCCCTCATTTAGTAAACCATTTCTGATATCCTTAGGAACTCCTGATACCCTCTGAAATGGTCCGGCTTAGGACCCAAGGGTCCTTGGTTAGTGGCATGTGGCATGCATGATAATCATGTTGTTCAAAGCTACTTACTGAATGTAAAACAGGAATAATGATATTCATCCTGCTGTCCTTGCAGCACTGCTGGGAGGATTAAAGTCTAGAACCAGCATGGTTGTTCTTTATAAACTCCCAGGGCTGTCAGGAGCCATCAGTTATTCTGTCAGACCCTAGGAGTGATTGGCTAGTGGGGGGAAGCTTCACTGGTATTTTCCTCTCTTGACAGGAATGGAGGTTTGGGAGATGTATGTGCACATGGGATTCCCAAAAGAACAACATAGGGCAGTGGCATGCCAAGCCAGTGGGTCCCACCTGTGAGGTACAGGCCTGGGAGTTAATGCCAAGGTCTGTGAATCTAATTATACCCCAGGATATTTGCAGAATAAAGACACATGTCTTATACATGGTAGAATTATGTTCAAATGCTCACTGATGCTATTATAGCTTTACAAAATTAATTTAAAAACACATGCTGAATTCAAAGTATTTTTTGTCATTACATATGTTCCCAGTCAACAAGGGGATGGTGGTATAGGTATATGAAATTTATTATTGTTGGATGAACTCTCTTTAAAAGGGTGAGGTGAGGCTGTGTGGAGTGATGTGTACATGCCATGGGAGTGTGAGTGGTGAAGATGACATGAAGGGAGGCTTTAATTAGAATGACATCTGTAGAAGGAGGTCTTGCTCAAACAGGTGGCCTAGTCCCTCACCTGCCTCCTCCTGTCTCTCTCCAGCTGACCTGGCTGAGAGTGAGCAGGCTGAGAAGATTCCCTCAGTGGCTTCCAGCTACACTAGTCAGCATTACGGAGCACCCCTTCCCCCATCATTCCTTCAGGGCACTAAAGAAGCCACCATCACACATCACCTCCCATCAGGGTTCCACCATGTTTAGAATCACCTAGAGTCTAGGCTCAAGAAGGGGAGTGATGAGCTTGACTTTCAGACATGGTTTTCCTACCTGTGGCTTTCTTTGGAAGGTTTCACAAGCTGGGCGGGCAGTGAACATCCACTAGTGTTGGCCAAATGCCATTCTTCTTTGGCCAATTACTACGGCAAGGATGACAAGAGGGAAACACTCAGACCCCTGAGCTGAGCCCTACCTGGCTCCAGGGCCTGGGTTTTCTACAGCCTCTCCTTGCCCTCTAACTCAGTGCTCAAATCAACTAGCTCTCCTGCCAGAGCTGGAAACTAGGCACCAAGCCTTCCCTGAATCTATTTTTAGGGTTCATCTGTTCTTTCTTAGTTCCCCTCTAGATTCCATATTCTCTCACCCTCAGATTTGAAAAAGCTAAATATTCTCAAAATCATTCATCATTTCCCCTCTCCAGGTGCTCTCTCTGGCCAGCTCAGCTTGCAAGCTGTGCCTTCAACCCTACCTTCCCCATACCACTCCCCCTTTCTTTCTTCATCCCCACCCTCACCCTCTGGCTCCCTAGCTCCACAGGCGACATAGAAAGCAAGCTCTTTGTCTGACATCATCCTTCTACTCCCTGGCCTGCGAAGAGTTACTCACTCAGGCAATCCCTGCTCCACCAGAGGAGACTGTCCAATTGCCAAGCAACCCACTGCTGGCCAATCACAGAGCTCAGAGATGATGTCATGGCGAGAGCCCAGCAGTGGTGCTGATGTTGAGAGAAGCCCAGGGTACCACTAATTGAGAGAGTGAGGACGAGAACAGCTCGCTTCTAACTGGACTGCAGGTAAGTAAAAATGGGAGGCAAATTATTTGAGGCTTTTCAAAAAAATAAAAGAAAAGAAAAAAGAAAAAAAGGCAGCAGCAGAGCAGGAAAGCAAGGGGTCTAAGAAACTGAGTGTACTTATTGTGTCATCTTTGATTTCACTCAATTAAACTTTGTCAAATCATGGGGGAAATGGGTTGAGATAAAAAGGATGACATGCAGCAAAGGGGTAAGGGTGGGCTGCAGACCTTACTTTTATTCCAGAGTTCAGTACAGAAAAGGTGGGTGAGAATTACTAGGGTTTCTTTCAGGTCAAATGTCTGTGGTGAGTTATTTCTGCATAAAAATGTTTTGTTGCTGAAGGAGAAAGATTTTTTGTTCAGTTTGGCTTCTCCTGGAGCTGACTGACCCTCAGACCCCTTTCAAGCTAGAAGCTGACCTGGGTTTTACATTTTCTTCCTCAGCCCCAGCTTTCCTTGCTCTTTTTCCCATTTTTATCATCTGTCTTTTCTTTCTCCTTTATTGCTGTACTAGATTACTTTTTACCCTCATGGGAAAAAGGATACTATGAGATCACCACCTCTTCCTTGCCCCACCTCGCTCTGAGGTCAAATTGATCCTACCTGGGGCAGGGCTGGTTGGCGCTCAAGCTGAAAACTGAGAGAAAACAGAACTGCCACGCCCTGTCCCTGACTGTGGCTGAGGCCAGGCCCCCCTCGTCGCTCAGCCCGTCACCCTCACGAAGAGTTTAGGCGTTGTCATATTCCCACCCCAGGGACTCAGTGATTTGATGTCCAGTGGCCAGCTCTGTCCCCATGTGGTGGTGCTGTCATTGTTTTATTTCTCCAGGAAGACAAAGTCAGAGGGAGAAGTCTCATTGTCCTGAAAAAGGGCAGGTCTCCAGGACCTCTGGGGCACAGAAATATTCAAGTAGCCCTTCTCTCATTAGTCCAGGCAGGGATACTTCCATGTCTCAAGGTGTACCCCCCAGGAGAATACTAAGTGGGAATAGCCAGAGGTGGCCTGCTAGAGTCATGAGGGGGAAGAGGTGGTGGGAGATTGAGAGGGAATGTGGGGGAATCTGCCTCAATGGGAGGCTGAGTCCCCCTCTCGAGAGAGGAAACCTCTCCCACAGGCTGGGAGTCAGGGTGCCAGGGGGAATGAGATCATCAGTCAGATGTGGAAACAATCAGTGTGGAGCAGTGAAGAGGCAAAGGGTAACAGGTCTGATCAGCAGCTGCCACAGAGGGAGGTGAAATCTTCCAGCAAGCCTACTCTATCCTTTAAGGCTGGCCAACCACCCCACTCTTCGGCTTATCCCAACTCCCCCTCCCCCTTTCTGCTAGTTACCTTGCTTTCACTCCTTTTTGAATCCCACTCATCATCACCAGCTACTAAGCACATGTCAGCTGGTCCCAGCCTTCTTGGGTTCCTCAGCTACATCCAGGCCACTCATGGATTTGGAATTAGTGAGGATTTTTAACTAGCAGATCACTTCACCACTGAGCTGTCCTATATGGAGTGAGTTCCCCATCACTAAAGGCATTCAAGAAGAAGTTGGATGATCACTTAGGAGGGAGACTATAGAGAGGATTTCTGCCCTGTATTGGAGATTGGTCTAGATTCGTGTTTTTCTAACTTCTGATTGGGACCCATTATTAGATTGTGAATCAGTTTTATGGGTTATATCTGGTAATTTTTTAAAATAAAATGGGATAAAATAGAGTGGGGGAAAAAATGAGAGTGCATTCTATATAAACCAAACCAAATCATTGCCATTGAGTTGAATTCCAACTTTCAGCAACCCCATAGGACAGAGCAGAAATTCCCCATTGGTTTCCGAGGCTGTAAATCTTTATAGCAGCAGATGGCCACATCTTCTGTGGAGCAGCTGATAGATTCAAACAGATGATCTTTTGGTTAGCAGGCAAGCGCTTAACTACTGCCCAACCAGAGCTCCTTACATCCTGTATAATAGGATAAGTAATGTTTCTTGTATCTTTTTTTTTAGTTATCTCTTTTCAGTTACAAGTATATATGTGTGTGTGTGTGTGTATATATATATATATATATATATATTATATATGTGTGTGTGTATATATATATATATATATATATATATATTATATATGTGTGTGTGTATATATATATATATATATATATATAGTCTGTGTATGTCAGTAGCTATATATGCATTATATATGTGTTGGTAACATGATACATACTTACTGGGTCATGATATAAAATATATGTCTTATTGTCGATCCCTGTCAAAAGAGTTGGAGAAATATTGGGCTAAGTGACCTCTTTCTCTTCTAACTCCAAGACTATAAACCCAAAATCCACTGCCATTGAGTCAATTCTAAGTCATAGTGACCCTGTAGGACAGAGTAGAACTGCCCCCATAGGGTTTCTAAGGTCATCTTTCTCCCAAGGAGCAGCTGATGAATTCAAACTGCCAAACTTTCAGTTAGCAAGCCAATGCTAACCACTGTGACACCAAGGCTCTTCTCTCAAGACTATAAACCTATGGAAAACTCTTACTAGACTAGATTAGGAGGACCATGTCATTCATACGTGTCTCAGTGCCAAGTGCAAAGTAGGCCTTCAAAATGTACAATTAAGTGCAAGTAATCTTTTACAAGTCGTGGTACAGTTGTTAAATGCTTGGCTGTTAACTGAAAGGTTGGCAGTTCAAATCCACCAGCCACTGTGTAGGAGAAAAATGTGACAGTCTGCTCCCATAAAAATTCACAGCCTTGGAAACCCTATGGGGCAGTTCAACTCTGTCCTATAGGGTCACTATGAATTGGAATCAAGTCAATGGCAATGGCTTTGGTTTAGTTTTGGCATTCTTTTAAAAAGGAGCCCTGGGGGCACAGCAGTGAAGCCCTCATCTGCTGAAGTTGGTTGTTCAAACCTGTCAGCCGCTCCGCTGGAGAAACCTGGTGATCTGCTTTCGTAAAGATTACATCCAGAAAACCCTATGGGACAGTTCTACTCTGTCATGTGGGATCACTATGAGCTGAAATAGACTTAACAGAACCTAACAACAACAGCAACAACAACATTTCTTTTAAAGAGAAAACTCTGTTTCTTCAGGGATGTACTTTGTTGTAAAGGATCCATCAAAGACAGAGAAGTTTGGTCTCATATAGTGCATCCTGAGTAGATTATTAAACAGACCTATTATTGGGAGCTCTGGTAGCATAGTGGCTAAGACACTTGCCTGCTAACCAGACGGCTGGCGGTTCAAACCCACCAGCCACTCCTCGGAAGGAAGGTTGGGCAATCCTACTTCCATAGTGATACTGCCTCGGAAACCCAAGGAGGGGTCGCTATGAGTCGGGTTTGACTCGATGGCACATAACAACAACAACAACAATTATTGGTGGTGGGGTAGTGGGAATGTTTTGCATGATTGTATAGCAAGGTGCTTAATATCTAGATTCCATTTTGGCTCAATATAAGAAACTCAAGGGCCAAGAGAGGATGGCTGCTTTCTCTCATCTGACTGGGCCATTTAAACCACATTTGGACTATAGGAGGGAAGTGTGGTGAGTGATAAAATTTAAAATAGAACAACAAAGACTGATATACTGGGATCCAAAGAATAAGGCAGTGGAACAAGGGAAGGGACACAGGGCAAAGAAAATAAGGAAGGTTAAAGAGAGAGAGAGAGAGAAAGAAAACCACCTATATAGAAAAATCTGAAAAAAATAATGAAAATCTTTTGTGTTCTTGATTCCAAAAAATTGCATATTTAAGAATCAAGGTCACTAAAGGATTACTTTTTCCAGAACCCTTAAGTTTCTTTCCCCAAGCCTCCCCTCCCCTCTGCCCCCGATACCTTTATAATTCTTTCCTACTGATCTGGAGCTTCTCTTTTGGAGACACAGAACCCCAGAGATTTTGAAGTCATTTATGGGGAGAAATGGAACATATTTTTGGTGATAGAAATTCTGTGAAAAATTATACAACATGCAAAATCTGATTTTTATAATGCCCTTTAGAAAAGCAAAAACAACCTTTTTTTAAATCTTGAGAAATAAATGTGCATCATGTATAATTAGATTTTCTTGTTAAATTACCATTTGCTATATTTAGAAATGTGACAGTCTGTGAAATGGTTACTTTTTCTGTTTTTCTTTAAAGGGGTTGGTATGGACAAAAACAAATCTCACCTGCCATTTTTTTTTTCTCAAGTTTTTACATTTGTAATCCTCTGGTAGTGTAGTGGAGAAAGCATTTGGTTGCTAACCAAAAGATTAGTGGTTCAAACCCACGAGCCACTCTGAAAGATGAGATGGTCTGCTTCTGTAAAGATTTGCAGTGTTAGAAACCCAAAGGAGGTCGCTATGAGTTGGAATCAACTCGATGGCAGTGAGTTTGGTTTGGTTTGAGTCCCATTAGGAAGACAGAAAGACATACACATACATATGTACCCACTCACCTACCCCACAACATCTACCTTTTGTCCCTGCCAAAGTTCACTACTGGTCTTTTCCATAAATGAAAACTGGTAGTGTTGTGTGTCCACTCCCTTGAGGTCCTGCTGTCAGAGGTACACTGTGGGAGGCAGGAGAACAGGACAGGTCAGAAGGGACCTGAGCCGGTGCTTGTGGTGGTGGATTGGTAGGATTTACAACAAGGTGTAGGCAACCCAGGAGATCAGAGGACAAACCAAGGAACATGAATCCAGCTTGCAGGGTGGAAGACCCAGTGGTGATGGGGAGCGGGGAGAGTGCAGAGTTTCAGCAAATAATTTGCATGTCTGTGCCAAGAAATCCAGACCACAAAGGGAGCAAAGGTCAAACCAAGTAAGCGGAAGCAGATGGATTGGAAGCAACATACTGGGCAGTGACCACCTGACAGTATAAGCACAGTTTGCCTGGGATAGGCGTGCCTGTCATCTGTCCTGCTTTGAAAATCCAGCAATGTAAGGACTCAACAAATCCTCCAAGAAGTACTCCAGTTAATTAAAAGAATTACCAAATTAAAAAAATTAAATATACAAAAAATACATGGTATATATACTGGTTGTGAATAAAGAAAACACTAGAATTTAGAGTTACTGTCTAATTATAATTAGCATACTTATGAAGCTGAATGCAAATGTTAAATATCTTGAAGCTAAAAAATATGTCTATTATGCTCATCACTGTGTTCCCAGTACCTAACATAGAGCATATAGTAGGTTCTTGATAAATATTTGTTGAATAAATAATGTAAGGAAAAAAATTAATAATATTAATTCAGAACTTAAAATCCAGATCACTCTGACAAAACCAGAATGTTTGAGAAAGAAGTAAAAGTATACAAAATCTCTCATCTCACACAAAAAAATTCAGCAGATGTTCTTTTATTCTTTTTAAAAAAAAAAAAAATTGCAGTAAATATGCATTACTGTGTGCTGTCAAGTCACTTGGACTCATAGTGGCCCTACAGGACAGCGTAGAACTGCCCCATAGGGTTTCGTAGGCTGTAATCTTTATGGAAGGAGTCCTGGTGGCACTGTAGTTACAGTTGGCTTCTAACTGAAAGGTTGGAGGTTTGAACCCACCAGCTGCTTTGTGGGAGAAAGATGTGTCAGTCTGCTTCTGTAAAGATTATAGTGTTAGAGCTGTGGAGCAGTTTTACTCTGTCTTATAGGGTTGCTATCACGTAGGATTGACCCAAAGGCAACAGATTTGTTATTTTTGATAATCTTTATGGAAGCAGATCACCAGGTCTTTTCCTCTTTGGAGTGGCTGGTATGATTGAAATGTCTAACTTTCGGTTAGCAGCCAAGTGCTTAACTGTTGTGACACAAGGTCTCTTTGGTAAATGTGTGTGTATAAATTTTATATCTATCTATCAATCAATCTATCTATCTATCTATCTTTCTGTCTATCATCTTTCTATCTTTCTATGTGTCTACCTACATATATATGGAGCTCTGGTGGTGTGGTGCCTAAGGCATTTGACTATTAACCAGATGATTTGTGGTTCAAACCCATGAGCTGCTCCAGGGAAGGAAGATGGAGCAATCCACTTCAGTAAAGATTTACCATCTCAGAAACCCAATGGAGGTCACTATGAGTTGGGCTCAGCTCAAAGGTAGTGAGGTTTTATATATATGTGTGTGTATTTATATATATATATATATATATATAAGTATATAGAGCTCTGGCATCCTGGTGGGTAAAGCTTTTGGCGGTTAACCAGAAGGTCAGTGGTTCAAACCCAGCAGCTGCTCAATGGGAGGAAGATGAGACAATCTACTTCCTTAAAGATTTACAGCCTTAGAAACCCCATGGGTATCACTGAGTCAGAATGAACTCCATGGCAGTGAGTTATATACAAACATATATATATATATATATATATACACACACACACACACACACACATACATATACATACATCTATCTATCTATCTATCTATATTATATACATACATACATATGTTGTTGTTGTTAGGTGCCATGGAATCAGCTCTGACTCGTAGTGACCCTATGTTCAACAGACAAAACACTGCTCAGTCCTGAGCCATCCTCACAATCATTGCTATGCTTGAGCCCATTTTTGCAACCACTGTTTTAATCCATCTCTTTGAGTGTCTTCCCATTTTTTTACTGGCTCTCTACTTTATCAAGCATGATATCCTTTTCCAGGGACTGGTCTTTCCTGAGAACATAATCAAAGTGTGAGAGATGAAGTCTGGCCATTCTTGCTTCTAAGGAGCATTCTGGCTGTACTTCTTCAAATTCTAAGATTTGTTTTTCTTCTGGCAGTCCGTGTTGTATTCAGTATTCTTCACCAATGCAATTCAAATGCATCAATTCTTCTGTCGTCTTCCTTTTTCATTGCCCAGGTTTCACATGCATATGAGGTTATTGAAAAGACAATGGCTTGGGTCAGGGGCATCTTATTTTTCAAAGTGATATCTTTGTTCTTGAACATTTTAACTTTTGCAGATATATCTACATCTCTCTCTATATATGTGTATGTGTATATACATATATGTGTATATATATTTGTGTATATATGTAGACATATAACAAAATATCTGCCAATTCAACAATATTTACATGTATAATTGAGTGACATTGATTATGTTCATCACAGTGCAACCATTACCACTATCTTAGCTTCCAAATTACCTCACTATCATTAACAGAAACACAACAATGACTCCTCCTTCCCCTTCCTTCCCACCCATCTAAAAAAAATTCCTCAGTCAGATCTGACTCATAACAACCTTCCTTGGTTTTCCTTGGTTTCCCAGGCAGTCTATGGAAGTAGACCTTCCTTCTGAGGAGGGCTGGTGGGTTTGAACCGCCAACCCCTCCCACCCATGGTAACCACTAATAAGTGTTGGTCTCTATACATTTGCCTATTTTGTATAAATGGAAACATAACTATTTGTCTTTTTGTGACTGACTTATATGATACTATTTTCAAGGTTTATATTGTAGCATATATCAGGACTTCATTTTTCTTTATGGCTAAGTAATATTTAATTGAATGTGTGTAATACATTTTGTTTATCCATTTATCTATTGATGGATATTTAGGTTATTTCCACTTTTTGGTTATTATGAAAAGTGCTGCAATGAACACTGGTACGCAGGTTTCTGTTTGTGTTCCTGCTTTCACTTCTTTTGGGTGTATGTCTAGGACTGAGATTGCTGGGTCATATGTTAGTTCTATGTTCAGCCTTTTGATGATCCACCATTTTGCATTTCCACTAGCAATGGAAGATGGTACTGTTTTATTCTTAATGTAGTGAAATGTCTACGTAAATAAAACGTTTTAACTTAAACATTAAACAAAAAAAAACTTCCAGAGTATTGGGGAAAAAAATGAAAGAAAAAAGAAAACAGGAATAACATCACAAAAGATAAGAGACTCCATTTAGTGTAGCTAAATATGGACTGGATATCTGGCTTTATTATTATTATATAACCTTGGGCAAGTCACTGGACCATTTGGGTCTCTGTCTCATCTGAAAAAGGATGGGGAATGGAAAGTAGAGATCTTCATGACTCCTTCCATTTATGGGACTGCAGAATGAGAACTGGACCCCCTGGGAATGTCTGCAATTTCTATTTGTTGTTCTATGGTGATAGGGAAATGATTTAATGGGTTACACTTGATAAGTTACAAGTATGCATTTTAATAGTGGCTTTCAGAGGCAATACCTGACCCAAATGAGACTAAATGGTGAGAGTTTTAAGGACTGAGGTTACCCCATGGAAACAGACTTGGGTCATGCAAGACTTTGTGAGCCATTACACAGCATGCCATAGGCAATCTTGCTAATATTTAGGGATGGAGTTGGATATGAGGAAGTAAAATAGAAATTTTTGGATATAAACATGGGCTTAATATAAGAAGACTTTGATTCACATTCTATCTATATCCTTTCTATTTGTATGACTGGATAAATCGAGTCACTCACCTGAGTTGATCATTTATAAAATGAGTATAATAATATTTACTTCATAGGACTTGGGCAGAATAAAATGATAAAATGTATATGCTCTGATTATGACTATATGAAAATAATAGGCATAGAAAAAAATACTAGAAAGAAATGCCAGTGTCATTAAAGTAGTGAGACTACAGGGATTTATTTTCTTTCTTCTGTCACATAGGGTTTCTGAAGTATTATGTTAATGTTTGTAAGTAAAACAATATTATAGAAAAGAACACTGATGCTCTTGAAAGTGTTTGGTAAACAGTAAAGCACTATAAAATAGTCATTGTTGTTGTTGTTAGTTGCCTTTGAGTTGATCTCGACTCACTGTGACCCAGGTGTATCACAATAGAACTGCTCCATATGGTTTTCAAGGCTGTAACCTTTTAGAAGGAGGTCACCAGGCATGTCTTCTGAGGCATCCCTGGGTGAATTTGAACTTCCAACCTTTCAGTTAGTAGTTGAGTGCTTAACTGTTTGTGCCACCCAGGGATTCTTAAAACATCCTTTACTGTTGTTATTAGGAATAAGATTACAAGGCTTTGCTTTGATACTAATACAAATGCCACCACGAGCATTTGAGTCCAGCACCTGTGCCCCCACCAGCACCATGGCACTCTGGGTCACCACGCCTCACATGTTATCCAATAACTCTGGATGAAGTCCACGTCTCTGAACTTTACTTCTGATATGTTGATTCTTCTGTATATATTGAATCAAAAACAAAAAAAGTCCACAAAGTCCCATCATTGTGGATTATTTTGAACAGTCTATATTCCAGACTTAATTTTACCTCTCTGGATAGCCTCACAATATCACTGTTGCAACACAACAGACAAAACTATGTTGGGATCCTGAGATCTCTAGAATTTTGGTTTTGTCCACAGGTGACCTCCTTATTTCTTAGAAGCACAACTGAAGCCACATTCCTGAAGCCTGTTAGGTGCTCTCTGGAAGTTATTCTTGATCACTGTCTCATCACCTCTTCCTCAAGAAGTCTTTGGAAACAAACCTAAGGCAGGTGATTTAACAGGGTCATTTCTCCAAAGTCAATGACTCAAGCAGTATCCTGTGTTGACCAGTTTCTCTCAGTATGTCCCACAAGTTCCTTCTCAGTCTATGCTCTAATAACCTTTCCTTTTCTCCTTATGACATGGCTCATGTAACTATGGGAAAACATCTGCAGAACTTCCAAAAGCTCCATGCTTCCAAATTCCCACCCAGGGGATCGGGTTCACATTTTCACCATCAAAAACCCCTGTGGTCATTCTAGGACCTGTTGTTGTTGTTATGTTCTGTCAAGTCGGACCCGACTCATAGTGACCCCTCTTTGGGTTTCCAAGGCAGTATCACTATGGAAGTAGATTGCCCAACCTTCCTTCCAAGGAGTGGCTGATAAGTTTGAACCCCCAGCCTTATGGTTAGCAGTCAAGTGTCTTAGGCACTATGCTACCAGAGCTCCCATTCTAGGACCTAGTAGCGGGCTTTTGGCATGGAAGTAAATATTCAATAAACATTGAGGAAAGGATTAAAACTACATTCATGAAAAAATAATTTACCTTCTTATTTTCAACCAAAATAAGACATACAGCTGACAATCAGAGCCCTCGGATCCACATGAAATAACCAAGGTTATTGGAATAAGATGATATGACTTCAGCCAAAAGCAAAGAAATGTGACTTGAGGTAGCTCAAGCAGCTTATTTTAAGTTAATATATGTCTTCAATTGGATTTTTAAAAAGATGGGTAATAGTTCACAGATTCAAAGTGCTACCTTCCTGTACTCTTTGTGGTCAGAGGACCCTGGGTCAGGGTTCATTGCTTCCACACCCTTAAATACTTATCCTGGTTCTCTGCCAATGTTTCTATATTTATTTTCTGAAACTCTTCCCAGGGACCACTCTATTCAAGCCACTTGAAGTGCATTAACTTCTTACCCCTCAGAAACAGTTCACATGGGATTCAACATATCCTGATGGCCTTATGTGGGCATTTCTTTCTTTTTTGTGTGTGCATTTTATTGAAATATAATTTATGTACAGTGAAATACACAAAACTAAAGTGACATGGGTCAATGCATTTTTTTTTTTTTGCAGTGTTCCCTGC